>NW_027521664.1:316603-364899 GCF_052094955.1 Ictidomys tridecemlineatus | reverse complement strand
TGACAATCTCTTTTATAGGTAGATATCTAGATGTTTTAAGAAAAAGAAATAAAATTCCACATAGAAGGAAGTTCCAGCAGATTTTACTATGGGAAATTGGTACATGGTCTGTGGATGTGTAAAAGGGAAAACTAAACGTAAATGTTCAGGGATTCAAAAATACAACCTCTGAAGTTTGCATACTGCTATTGTAAAGGTGTTAAACATAAAGGTCAGTTAAGGAGGGACAATTTTATGGGGCATTAAAAAATCTCCCAATGTATGTTTATATAATTTTATCTACATATAAGTTTTTCCTTGGTTTTACTGGCTAAATTCTTATAGGTTACGGGTGTGGGGTAGGGTGAAGGATGATACCCAAACAATTTTCCTTATCCTCTATGCTCTTTATTAATGTAGGGCATTAGATTGAATCATCATCATGGTCACCATTAGAATCCATTATTAACAATCATAACTCATGAATGACACTTTGTGACACAATATGTACTTTCTCCTTAGAATTTATATAATGTAGCATAGGAATTATATCAACTTAATAGTAAACCCTCTGCTCTGCAATAATAATAACCATAATCATCATAATCATCTAGGGCATATTTCAAATAAAAATAATTTGAGTGTGAGTCTTCATAGATTGCTTCAATACACATAAATGCCTGACTTTAAAAACCGTGTTTAATGTAGGTTAAAAGTGGCATATTTTCTGTAAAAATTAGATTGAATTTTGGATAATCCATTCTATCAAAACTCAGTGAATTTCTTTGAAAAGATGAATTTTTACATCGAATCCAATCAGGAATTTTCAAATTGAGTAACGAATAGAGACACACATTAGATAAAAATACCTAACACTTATTAAATGCCTATAAGACTTTTACATGCATTAACTTGTTTACACAACAACCTATAAGATAACCTATTATCCTCATTTTACAGAAAAAATAATTGAAATTAATGCACAATATATTAATGCAAGTAGGGAACCATCAATGAATCCCTTTAATTTGCATAATGTACATTAATTTGTACATTTAATATGTATTAATAATTATGATTTAAGAAACAAAAAAGAAATTGACTCAGAAAATTTATCATATAATAACTCTTATTTGTAGTGATACTTTGTTACCTGATGGTAATACCATATATTAGTAAACTGTCTTATTATCTTCAATGCCCAGACATTCTTGTCTTTGGTTCTAATAATTCATTGCACATGATTAATAGGCCAACACAGCTTTCATTAAAATTCCAAATCTCAGGGCCTTAAGAAGCTTAAAGTATTTAAATTTCAATAGAAAGTCAGTGCTTCAGTTAAGCACAACTAATTTTAAAATCTAAATATAAACAAAATAAAATTAATAAGTCTAGAGTCTTAAAAGAAGAACTTCTTTTTTTCTTTGGCAATAATGAAATGTTTTGCTGACTAACTTTAGGGGATTCATTTCCTCAACCAAAAAAAAAAAAAAAAAGAAAAATGGGCATTACCAAAACGAGGGAAGAATGGTGTGATCATAAAAGCTCTTATGCACATCAGGAAAAAAATGATTCCTATTTGATCTCAATAGCACAAGCAATGATTTAAAATTTTTAAATCCAATTTACATGTTGCCCAGTAAATAGCTTAAAACGCACGCACACACACACACACACACACACACACACACACACACACACACACACCACACACACAGTACAAGGTCAATTTATTCAGAAAAATATCTGAATGATTTCAGGTGCTTGTGGCAATGTGAATTTATTACTGTGAAATCTATGAGCTATCTGGCCTGGCCCAGAGTTGTCCTCATATCCTTCCATGTGGTGTGGGTGCTTGGAGCCGAGGGAAAGATCAGAGGTCATTGTGCAGAACAGTTGGCCTCAGTCAGTGAGTTCCAAGTGTTCCCAGTGATACTGGTCCAAGGACACACTTTGGGGGAGGCTGGGCTCTTTCACCTAACATGCAGGGATGCCCTTACCCCTAACTGGTAGGTTTTAAAATCTTAACAAATTCACCAGGAAAAAGCCTCCCTCCTGTCTTGGAGATTCAGCACTCAATTCAGCATTTAACATCTTTTTCAGTTCTGTTTTTTTGGGGCTGGGGTGTAGGGGGGCAGTTACCGGAGATTGAACTCAGGGGCTTGACCACTGAGCCACATCCCCAGCCCTATTTTATATTTTATTTAGAGACAGGTTCTCATTGAGTTTCTTGGTTCCTTGTTTTTGCTGAGGGCTGTCTTTGAACTCACTATTCTCCTGCCTCAGCCTCCTGAGCTCCTGGGTTACAGGCGTGCACCACTGTGCCAGCTCTTTCAGTTCTTTTTATTTCACCTGTGCTTCTTCTAACATAAAGGGGAAAGGGAAGACAAATTATTACCTTTTATGATAGGTCAGAGCCTTCTAGTTATAAAATTCTTCAAAATAAAAAATTCTCTTTTTCCATTTAGGATTTTAAAATTTCTTTTCTTGGTACTGGTTAGTTTCAACTCAAACCAATTTTGTTCCTATACAGGGTCTAATTTAGTCCTAAGCCAGATCTACTAAGAAACCCAAAGAGGATAAGACTGATGCCTGTTCTGCTGCGCCCCTCCCCTGGACTCAGGCAATGGCAAGGCCCTACTGAGGTGCATTGCACAAGGCGTTCATCCTCTGGAGGAGCACAGTATGTTTCTGGGAATGGGCTGATTTGTTTTTGAATTCCTTTAATAAGTATAGTTTTGATTTCTCATATGACCATTAAGTATAAAGGAAAAATCATGACTTTCCGAATTAATGCAACTACTTCTAAAGCATTGATCTGTTTGCTCTAAATGCAATGATTTAGCTGTGGAGTGTAAATTGTTAATGTCTAAAGAAAAACTCCCTGTATTCCTGTCAAGGAAGTTTTTGAGAAATTAAATTAAAATCTAGAGAAGGAAAACTAATGTTAAGAAGATAGATTAGTGCTTAATACTGGGCAACTTGTTCTAATTGTAGCTACATAATATTTTGTTTTGTTTTGAATAATGATTCCTGTTTTGTAACCACAAAGTACTGTAAGCCTGCCAAAATAAAAAGTATATATGATCGACTTCACAAGTAAAGATTGGGATCAACACCTTCACTTTGGTGTCTGTGTTGTTTCTCCACCCCTCTTTGGCCGACTCCTCACCATCTGTTCCTCTTCTGAGACCCCCTGTTGGAGCTGGTCTCCGACACTGTCCTTCAACCAACTTACAATCTAATGGGGAGATGAACTCAATATGTGCAGGAAACTTGGTAACAATTCTATGTAATCTACAAATTATCATGATTTTCCCTTAGTGTTTCCTTGGGCAGTTCTAGGAATGGAGCACTTAATACTTGTCAAAGCCCTCATTCCGTCTTGAATATGCATCCTCTAGGTCCTTGTTGGGCCTCTCAATTGTGTTCTAAACACTAGGGCAACACCTTGTGTAAATGTACACTCAGTAAAGGTTTGAAGAATGAAGAAGGTCTGTCAAGTACATCCATGGAGCAGAGTTTTTAAAAAGATTCTTTAAAGACGGTACTGTGTGGGACCTAAAGGATCTAACAGAGACTTGACAGAGGCGAGAGGACATTTCTGTTCAGTAGTTCTGGTGCAGATATCTTGCTGAGAAAAATAAAGCCTCTGTGGGCATAAGTGAGGCAGCATATCCCAGGGGCTTCTGAGGAACTCAGTGTCTCCTGTCTCCTAAACATATCCTTTATGGAGACCATTGGCTCAGTTCCCACAGAACAAGCAGCTCTGCATCTTTCTTTCCCAATCAGTCATCTCAAAGTCAGGTGACCGAGAATGAAGTAACTTAGGAGTGACCTCAAAATATAATATTTCTAGAGGAGGGGGGTTGTGTATGAAGTAGATTACTGACAAGCTTCAGGGATTTATTACAGATAATAAATTGCTTGCAACTCGCCTTCCCAAGCATCAATGTGTTGTAAGATAAAGATGAAAACCCCTAGTTAGTGAATGAATACGTTTCTAAACATAACTTCTTCTACAATAATGATTTTTATTTAAACAGATATTTTGGTAGGTCTATTGTTATGCTATATTGTATCATAATGGGAATGTGTCCCTATACTTTCTCCCTAAAAATTATTCCTTTCTGTCATGCTCATCAAAAGCAAAGGATTAACACTAAGCATTATCTATTGTTTACCATAAGTAATTTTCCACACACATCATCTCACTTAAGGAATTTAGGCATCCCAGGGTTTCTGGTTATGTTTAGGGTTTTCTTCCAGTACTGTAGGTATCATGCTAAATCCCTCAGGTTTTGTGATAACCTCTGAAGTTATTTCTACTCTGGCAATACAAATAGTATTGTGGAAACTTAGACACACATAGAAAAGGTGCTATGATAGGTCATTACATAAATGCCATCAAAATGGTAATTAAAATATGTACAATATTCTGTAATATGCTTTAAGGTGTAGGTATATCCTGATTCTGGGTTAGTGTTTTTGAAAATTGTGATGGTAAATAAACTACTTACCAGCAACTCTCAAAGAGAGGCGTAGATTTCTGGTTTTGGTGTGGCCCTTGCTGCTCTCCATACTAGCACCTGGGCTGCAAAGAAAGCTCTTGGTAAAGCTGGCGGTTGGTCTCCATTCACCACAAAATGGACCTGTTATTCTGAAAGTTGCCTGTCACATATTTGTGGCCTCATGAAGGAGTCAAAATACTCTGATCTCTCACAATTCATTTTCCTGTGATGGACATTTATAGAGGTCTGGGGCCGACCTGTTGGGAATATGCATCGAGCCTTTCCTGTGCAGCTGCTCTAGGACTCCTCAGTGTGCAAACACAACTCAAGGGCAACGGCTTGAGTTCAACTGCAAACAATGGAGAGCAGCTAATTTGCGGTTGTATTCATTAATGTCTTGGCAATCACCTGTTCCCAGCATGCAGCAAGAAGATCAGCGTTCTCTCTCTTCTGGGACGTGGTTCAGAGTGAGATTTCTGCTAAGAAGTTGTGGGTGGTTGAAACATCAAGACTGTCTTCTCTTCCCGCTAGGGAGAGAAGGGGTCAGGGTGGGTGTACACTTATTTGGATGGATTTCGCACGGCATATGAAGTTTTTCCTTCACGTTACATACTTTGCCAGATGGACAGATATCAGAAGGCACAATATTAAAAGCATCCCCACTATCTTCAGCTGATCCACTCCTGCTAAGGGCTGATCCCTTAACAAACCCTGTATGACTTCGTGCCCCTTAATCTTATGATCCTGCTGATGCTCATGACCTGGTGAAGAAATTATTTTGTATGGAGTTTAAAAGTAGGGGGAAAAAAGAGTCATCAAAAAGCTGTTTCGGGCACAGATGGAGAAAAGACAACATGCTTGAAAGTCTTGTAGTATTTTACTGCACAAAATAAAAATAAAAGTATTAGATAAAGAGGTAAGTCTCTAAAACTTAAAATTTCCCATAATACAATGGGGTTTTCCTCATGCTTAGGAGAGACACATTAACAGTACTCCTAAAAGATCTTAGAATGATAAGCCATCAGGAAAAGGCAAAGCTAAAGCACATTTGATGAAGCACTTCACACATTCCAGGGTCTTCATAATAAAAGAAATGATAATGATGTGTTGTTAAGGGAGTGAGGAAATCAGAAGCTTTATTCACCACTCTTAATAATAAGGTAAGCTGGTTCCACTGGTCTGAATATGATCTGGAACTTCTTTAAAAAGTTAAATATGGAGTTAATGATTCACCTCTTCCATTCCTACTTACAAACTCATGATAAATAAAAAAGTTGTCCACCAATGATTTGTACATGAATGTTCATATAATGTTCATATTATATATAATGTTCATATTATATATATGAATCTTATTCATATTAGTCAAAAAGTGAAAATGACCAGGCAGGTTTGTAATCTAGCTACTCAAGAAGCTGAGGCAGGAGGATCACACATTCAGGGAAAACCTGGGCAAATTTGCAAGACCCTGTCTCAAAACAAAATTTTAAAACGGTTGGGCTTTGGCTTAGTGGTAGAACATTGTTTAGTGTGCAGGAGGCTCTGGGTTCAATCTGCAGTACGACACCCACACAGACACAAAGTAAAAATTACTATCCAGTGGGAAATGAACAAAGAAATGTGGCAATTTCATAAGATGGAAATCAGTCACATAAGGAGGAATAAACTAAAATACTTATACAAGCTACAATATAACTGAAAATTGCAAACATCCTAAGTATAAGGAGTCAGATCAAAAGGCGTATATGGTATTACTTCATTAAAAATATCCACAGAAACTCGAGTGTATACATAGGTCTTTCCACATGTGAAGGAGAAACACAGAAATGGTGTTTATTTAAAACTTAGAATCAAGATCCATTAGGAAAATGCAAGTCAAAGTCACATTGCACATAGCACTTCACATTCACTAGTGTTGGCTAGAGCTGAAATATTGGGGGAAAGGAGATTGACTGCTTTGGGTATAGGCTTTTTTTGGAGAGAAAAGTAATAAAATATTCTGAAATACCTGTGGATTAGAGAACCCAGGTGAGGTCACAATGTGTCACATACTTAGCACAGTGTGCTTCCCCTGGTTGGAGGGGCACCACAGTGTTCATGAGACACTGTGTATGGAGAGAGTGCTCTTGTAACTGCTGCTGAAGAGATCACATATTTCTACAACTAAGACATTTCCTAGAATGAAACCATCATCTAGTTCTAATCTCACTATACAGTCTGTCTCCCAGCAAGCTTCCTCAAGGGACTCTAGACCTCGTTGCTTCTCAGGCTGTGAATGATGGGCTTCAACATGGGAGTCACCACACAGAAGAGCACAGAGACCAGGGTGTCTGTGTCCAGCCTTCTCTGCGCCTATCATAGTGGAAGTTGGCTGTTCCATAGAAGACCACCACAACAGTGAGGGGGGACGCACAGGTTGAGAAGGCCTTCCTCCTGCCCTGGGCAGAGGGAATCCTCAGGATTGCCGCCATGATGAGTGCGTAGGAGCCTGCATTGAAGAGGCAGGGGCTCAGGCCCAGGGTGGCACTGACAACGTGGAGCGCAGACTCGTTGACAGAGGTGTCTGTGCAGGAGAGCTTCAGGAGCAATGGGGTGTCACAGAGAAAGTGGCTGAACTGGTGGGGCCCACACAGAGTGAGTGTGATGGCCAGCACCGTCTGTGTGACCAAATTCACCAACTCACACAGCCAGGACCCAGTCACCAGGCCAACACAGACCTTCACACTCATGATGACTGGGTACTGAGGAGGACGGCAGATGGCCACACAGCAGTCATACTGGCTACACAGCCAGTAAGACGCCTTCTGTGCAAGCACTTGTCACCAAGAAGAAGATCTGGGAAAGGCAGTCCTCATAAGAAATGGCCTTCTTCTCCCAGAAGATGTTCACCAGCAGTACTGGGAGGGTGGTGGATTTGTAGAAGATGTCCAAGAAGCTCAAATTGCTGAGGAAAAAGTACATTGGAGTGTGGAGAGCAAGATTGACCCTGGTGGCCACTATTATGAGCATGTTTCCCAGGAGAGTGGTCAGGTAAATGACCAGAAAGAGCACGAAGAACCAGCCCTGTAGGTTGGAGTGGTTGGAAAATCCCAAGAAGATGAATTCAGTGACAAATGATGGATTGCTCATTTCCAATGTTGTCATAGCTACAAAACAGAGAAAAAAGAGACCATGATGAGAATGAACTGAGAGCACCCCAAACAGGCGTGTTAATCTGCAGCAACATGGCAAATCATATGAAATGAAAAGCAGCCTGGAGACTGATAACCTTTGGGACTGGTCTCAGGGAATCAGAGCCATGGAGCCGCACACATTTGCAGGGCTGATGGTGGGTGGGAGTAACCAGAGAATTGCTAGAAGCCAACAGAAAGCCATTCGACCTCATTATGGTGTGAAGTCATTTTACACTTTCTCAGTAATCTCTGTCTCCTGTTGTCCTTTTATGTAAACATAGGATTTTTGGAGAAGTTCATTTTCATTGCAAATGTTAAGAAAAAAATTTACAAAGCAGAGTCATCATCTGAAGAAGCAGTCAGTGTTGCATTCAGTGTTTTCCAATGTAGAGTTTTTCTAATTTTACATCAATCTTGATCTCAGTGTTCGGAAAGGCAGAAGTTATCTATTCCTGTACAATGCTGAAATTATCAGGGCCAGAGCAAAATAGAGGAAAAAAGTTGATGAAGTGGGGTTGGACTGGCTATCTTAAGTATACAGAGAAGACAAGTGGAGTAGAAGGAGAATGAGAGGGCGGAGAGGTTTTGGAAGGGAGGAAATGTGAAAGGTCTTTACGCAGATCATGTTATGTGCTCATGGAAGTCTACCACAGGGGACTGCACCTGTATATATATGTAGAAAGCACCAGTCGGAAATTAACAGATAAATGACCCAAAGAAACATCAGTAGAGAAAGTAAAATGGGGGCAGGAAGGAGAGGGAGATGGGGGGTGGGGACTGAATGGAGTAAATCAGATTCCATGCACGTAGGATCTTTTCCAAATCAACCCAACTTTTATGTATAACTAATATGCTCTAATAAAAAATTTAAGAAGATGACATGATCCTATCAGCAAAGAGTGAGATTTGAATTCTTCTTGACCTATTTATATACCCTTAATTTCTTTTTTTTGTCCAATGGCTCTGGCAATTTCAAGGATGAAGTTGAATAGAAGTGGTGAAAGAGGGGGCACCCTGTCTTCTTCTAGTTTTTAGAGTGAATGCTTTCAACCTTTCTCGACTTAGAATGATGCTGCCTTGGGTTTAGCATAGATAGCTTTTACAATGCTTTTACAAAGTTCCTTCAGTCCCTAGTGTTTCTACTGTTTTGACAGGTAGGGGTGCTATATTTTGTTAAATGCTTTTCCTGCATCTATTGAGATGATCAATAAACTTACATCTCTCTTAAATAAACTTAATCTCTCCACTTTGGCTAAACATTCAGATCATCTCCAGTCCTATATATTTTAATGGACATATTTTCTACATAATACATATGTGACCATTTTGAATTATCTCTTCAGAATAAAATTTAAATCTGACATAAAATAATTGTTGTGCAGTTTCTATTTAAAACTAGCTCATTGGAGACATTATATTAAGTAAAATAAGCCAGACAAATAGCAGTTTTTCACTTCTTTGTGGAAGCTAAAAAGTTGATCTCAGAGAAGTCAGGAGTAGAGCGGTGGTTATTTGAGCCTGGGAGAGAAACACAAAAATCATTGTGAGTCTGATTTCTCAAAGACGCATGTGAAGGACTTCCTAAAACATGCCCTCTGAGTGTGGTCTTTATAAAAAAAATAAGAGTGGACTTCTAACAGGCTCCTCAGAAAATCTCTCTTCTCTCCTCAGTTGGCAGCAGGAGGTCCATGGGTCTGGCTGCCTAGGAGCTAGCTGTGGTGATCAAATGGGCAGGACCAAGACGGCTGGAGAATCTCAATAATCACTAGTAGACCACATTCTAGGTGAGGGCAGGCTGGAAACAGGCATCCAGAAGGAAATGGCTTGAGCTCTGAAAATGACAGAATCTGTGGATTTAGGAAACCAAATCCACTCATAACACCTACTCCCTGGGTCAGTTCACGGTTGCCACAGTTACCACAGGCCTGACCAGAAAAACCCAGAGGGGGAGATGCACTCTGGCCTCCTGGCTTGGAGGTTTGGTCTGGGGGCCAGCTGACCCCATTGCTGCCGGCCTGAGATTAGGTGAGACACCGAGGTGGAAGGGAACAAGGGGGAAGCGTCCCTAGCTCATGGCAGCCAGAAGGTTGGGGTGGGGGAGGGGGATGGGAGGAGACAGTTCGCAGGGGACAAGATGTGATTCCCCAGGGCATGTCCCTGGCCACCACTCCACCTTCCCACACTCCTCTCAGTGCAGTTGGCCTTTCAGATAATTAACCCACAAAATAGATGGATCCACAGATTAGGTCACAAGTCTCACAGTCTAATCATTTCACATCTGAACACTGCTATTGTGGCTGACCTTGAGCTTTTGGTGGGGGGATACCTTATTTCTAAGCCATAATAGTCTCTACAGTCCATGTGCTTTTGTTAGTATACCTTCATGTAGTCTGGGAGAGTAATCGGGTGCCAAAACAAGATTAAAAGGAAACATCTGGTAACTGAAGATGTGACATTTGAAGATGTGACATCTGAAGAGGAGCCCTGGTGGAGCACTTTAAGGTCCTGGTGACGAGGACACAAGAGGGGACCTGGTTTGTGGGGGTAGCAGTGTGGCAGTGGGATGACTCATTAAAACATAAAAAAAAATGAGAAGGAGCATGTCTGGGGAGAAAAAAAGGAGGGAAGGAGGTTGGGCCTGGAGTCTGGGTACCTGCGGGGTCTCCCTGAGAAGATTCCAAGAGGCAGCGGGACAGGTTCCCAGGAGATAGGCCTGGGAGTCATGGCTTAGAGTGACTGTGGAAGTCATAGGTGCTCATAAAGGCCAAAAGAGAGCAGGGTGAGGAGAGAGGGCCTGATGGACTGTGCGGAAAAGAAAGTGTCCAGAAGGAGAGTCACCAGCTATCACCAATCATTCTGCACCACAGTGTCAAAGCTCTGCTCTCTATACCAGGCCTTCTGCAACTCAGTCTAACACCTCTGCTCCCTGTAACAGTCCTTCTGCACCCCAGTCTCCAACCTTTACTCCCTGCAACAATCCTTCTCCACCCAAGTCTCCAAGTTCTACTCTCTGAAACACCTCTTCTGCAACCCAGTCTCGAACATCTGCTCTCTGCAACAGTCCTTCTGCACCAAGGTCTGAAAACTCTGCTCTTTGCAACAATCATTCTGCACCCCAGTCTCCAACCTCTGCTTTTTGTAAGAGTCCCTCTGCACCTCAGTATCCAAAACTCTGCTCTGTATAATATCCTTCTGCACACCAGTCTCCAAACTGTGATATCTGTAACAGGCCTTCTGCACCCCAGTCTCCAACCTCTGCTTTCTGCAGGAATCTTTATGCACTCCAGTCTCCAAGTTCTGCTCCCTGAAATAGTCCTTCTGCACCCCACTCTCGAACATCTACTCTCTACAACAGTCGTTCTGCACCTAAGTCTGAAAACTCTGCTCTCTGCAACAATCATTCTGCAACACAGTCTCCAAACTCTGCTCTCTGTAACAGTCCTTCTGCACCTCAGTCTCAAAACTCTGCTCTCTACAATATCCTTCAGCAACCCAGTCTATAAACTGTGCTATCTATAACAGTCCTTCTGCACGCCCAGTCTCCAAAATCTGCTCTCTTTAACAGGCCTTCAGCACCCCAGTCTCCAACCTCTGTTCTCTGTAAAGGGCTTCTTCACCCCAGTCTCCAACCTCTTCTCTCTGAAACGACCATTCTGCGCCTCAGTCTCCAAACTCTGCTCTCTGTAACAGTCCGTCTGCACCCCAGTATCCAACCTCTGCTCTCCGTAACAAACCTTCTGCACCTCAGTCTCCAAAATCTGCTCTCTGAAACGCTTCTTCTGCACCCCAGTCTTCAACATCTGTTCTCTGCAACAGTCCTTCTGCACCCCAGTCTCCAACCTCTGCTCTCTGTAACAGTCCATCTATACCGCAGTCTCCAAACTCTGATTTGTGTATCATTCATTCTGAAACCCAGTCTCCAACCTCTGCTCTCTGTAACAGTCCTTCTGCACCTCAGTCTCTAACCCTTGCTCTCTGCAAAAGTGCTTCTGCACCCCAGTCTCAAATCTATGCTCTCTGCAAAATTTCTTCTGCCCCCCAGTCTACAACCTGTGCTCTCTGTAACTGTCTTTCTGCACCCCAGTCTCCAACCTCTGCTCTCTGTAAGTGCTTTTCCACCTCAGTCTCCAAACTCTGCTCTCTGCAACGATACTTCTGCACCTCAAGCATCAAACGATGCTCTCTGGAACAGTCCTTCTGCACCTCAGTCTCTAACCTCTGCTCTCTGTAACAATCTTTCTGCAACTCAGTATTCAACCTCTCCTCTCTTTAACAGTCCTTCTACACCTCAGTATCCAACCTCTGCTCTCTGTAAGGATGCTTCTGAACCTCAGTCTCCAACCAATGCTCTCTGTAACAGGCCTTCTACACCGCAGTCTCAAACCTCTGCTCTCTGTAACAGTTCTTCTGGACACCAGTATCCAAGCTATACTCTCTGTAACAGTCCTCCTGCACCCGAATCAAACCTCTGCACTCTGTAACAATCCTTCTTAACACCAGTCTAAAAACTCTGCTCTCTTTAACAGTTCTTCTGAACCAGAATCTCCAAACTCTGCTCTCTGTAACACTCGTTATGCACACGAGTCTCCATCCTCTGCTCTCTGTAAGAATCCTTCTGCACCCCAGTCTCCAACCTCTACTCTCTGTAAAAGTCCTTCTGCACCTCAGTCTCCAACCTCTGATCTCTGTAACGATCCTTCTGCACCTCAGTCTCGAACCACTACTCTCTGGAACAGTCCTTCTGCACCCAGTCTCCAATATCTGCTCTCTGCAATGATCCTTCTTCTACCAAGGCTCCATCCTCTGCTCCCCGCAATGGTCCTTCTGCACCCCAGTCTCCAAACTCTGCTCTCTGTAACAGTCCTTCTGTACAGCAGTCTCCAACCTCTTCTCTCTGTAACAGCCCTTCTGCACCCAAGTATCCAAACTCTGTTCTCTGCAGCAGTCCTTCTGCACCCAGGCTACAAACTCTGCTCTCTGTAACAGTCCTTCTCACCCCAGTCTCTGAACTCTGCTTTCCGTATCAGTTATTCTGCACCGAAGTCTAAAAACTCTGCTCTCTGTAACAGTCCTTCTGCACCTCAATCTCCAACCTCTGCTCTCTGCAACAGTCATTCTGCACCCCAGTCTCCAACATCTGCTCTCTGCAGAAGTCCTTCTACACACCACTCTCTAACATCTGCTCTCTGCAACGATCCTTCTGCATCTCAGTCTACAACGTCTGCTCTCTGCAACAGTCTTTCTACACCCCAGTCTCCAACATCTTTTCTTTGCTACAGTCCTTCTGCACCCGAGTCTCCAACCTCTGCTCTCTGCAACATTTCTTCTACACCCCAGTCTCCAACCTGTGCTCTCTGTAACTATCCTATTGCACCCCGGTCTCAAAACTCTGCTCTCTGTAGCGATCCTTCGGCACCTCAGTCTCCAACCTCTGCTCTCTGCAAGGATCCTTCTGCACCCCAGTCTCCAACGTCTGTTCTCTGCAACAGTCCTTATGACCTCAGTCTCCAGCCTCTGCTCTCTGTAAGATCCTTCGGAACCCAAGTTTCCAAACTCTGCTCTATGTGACATTCCTTCTGAACCCAGTCTCCACCCTCTGATTTTTGTAACATTACTTCTGTACCGCAATCTCCAATCTCTGCTCACTGCAACATTTCTTCTACACCCTAGTCTCCAAACTGTGCTCTCTGTAACTGTCTTTCTGACCCCAGTCTCCAAACTCTGCTCTCTGTAACAGTCTTTCTGCACCACAGTCTTCAACCTTTTCTCTCTGCAACCATCCTTCTACACCTCAGTCTCCAACATCTGCTCTCTGCAACAATCCTTCTGCATCTCAGTCTTCAACGTCTGCTCTCTGCAACAGTCTTTCTACACTCCAGTCTCCAACTTCTTTTCTTTGCTACAGTTCTTCTGCACCTGAGTCTTTTACCTCTGCTCTCTGCAACATTTCTTCTACACCCCAGTCTCCAAACTCTGCTCTATGTAACAGTCCTTCTGCACCCCAGTTTCAACCTTTTCTCTCTGCAACAATTCTTCTGCACCTCAGTCAACAACCTCTGATCTCTGCAACAGTCCTTCTGCACTCCAGTCTCCAGACTCTGCTCTCTGTAAGATCCTTTAGCATCCCTTTCTCCAACCTCTGCTCTCTGTAACAGTTCTTCTGCACCATAGTATCCAACCTCTGTTCTCTGTAAAAGTTCTTCTGCACCTCAGTATCCAACCTTTGCTCTCTTAATGGTCCCTCTGTACCCCAGTCTCCAACCTCTGCTCTCTCTAACAATCTTCTGCACTTCAGTCTCCAACGTCTGCTCTCTGTAACAGTCCTTCTGCATCCCAGTCTCCAAAATGTGCTATCTGTACCAATTTTTCTGCACCCCAGTCTCCAAACTCTGCTCTGTGTAACAGGTCTTCTGCACCCCAGTCTCTAAACTCTGCTCTCTTTAACAGGCCTTCTGCACCCCAGTCTCCAACCTTTTCTCTCTGCAACAGTCCTTATGCACCCAAGTCTTCAACTTCCACTCTCTGTAACTGTCCTGCTGCATCCCAGTCTCCAACCTCAGCTCTCTGCAACGATCCTTTGGCACCCCAGTCTCCTTGCTCTTCTCTCTGTAAGAATCCTACTGCACCCCTGTCTCCAACCTCTCCTCTCTCTAAAAGTCCTTCTGAACCTCAGTCTTTAAGTTCGGCAATCTGTAAAAGTCTTTCTGCACCTTAGTCTCAAATCTCTGCTCTCAGAAGTGATCATTCTGCACCTAGTCTACAACCTCTGCTCTCTTTAATAGTCCTTCTGCACCCCAGTCTCCAAACTCTGCTCTCTGTAACAGTCCTACTGCACCTCAGACTCCAACCTCTGCTCTGTGTAACAGCTTTTCTAAGCCTCAGTCTGAAAACTCTGCTCTTTGCAACGATCCTTCTGCACCCCAGTCTCCAATCTGTGCTATCTGTAACAATCCTTCTGCATCCCAGGCTCCAAAATCTTCTCTCTGTAACAGTTCTTCTGTACCGCAGTCTCCAAACTCTGCTCTCTGCAACAGTCCTTCTGCACCCCAGTTTTTAACCTCTGTTCTCTGCAACAGTCTTTAGCAACCAAGGATCCAAACTCTGCTCTCTGTAACAGTTCTTCTGTACCACAGTCTCCAACCTCTGCTGTCTGTAATGGTCCTTCTGCACCCCAGTCTCCAAACGCTACTTTCCATATCAGTTATTCTGCACCCCAGTCTCCTACCTCTGCTGTCTGTAACAGTCCTTCTGCACCTAAGTCTCCAACCTCTTCTCTCTGCAACAGTCCTTTTGCACCCCAGTCTTCAACCTTATTTCTCTGCAACAGTCCTTCTACACCTCAGTCTCGAACCACTGCTCTCTGCAACAGTCCTTGTGCACCCCAGTCTTAAACCTCTGCTCTCTGCAACATTTCTTGTGCACCCCAGTCTCCAACTTGTGTTCTCTGTAACTGTCTTGCTGCAACCCAGTCTCCAAACTCTGCTCTCTGTAATGATCCTTCTGCACCTCAGTCTTCAACCTCTGCTCTATGCAACAATCTTTCTCCACCTCAATCTCTAAGTTCTGCAATCTGTAACTGTCCTTCTGTACCCCAGTCTCCAACCTCTGCTCTCTGAAAATATCCTTCTGCACCTCAGTCTCCAAACTCTTCTCTTAGTAACAATCCTTCTGCACCCCAGTATCCAACATCTGCTCTCTGCATCGATCCTTCTTCTCCCCAGGTTCCAACTTCTGCTCTCTGCAATGGTTCTTCTACACCCCAGATTCCTACCTCTGCTCTGTGTAAGAGTCCTTCTGCACCTCAGTCTCCAAACTCTGCTCTCTGCAACAGTCCTTCTGCACCAGTCTCCAAACTCTTCTCTAGGTAACAGTTCTTTTGCACCCCAATCGTCAAACTCTTCTCTCTGTAAAATCTTTCTGCACCCAGTCTCCACACTCTGATCTCTGTAACAATCCTTCTGCACCTCAGTCTCCAACCTCTGCTCTCTACAACAGTCCTTCTGCTCCTAAGTCTCCAACCTCTAATCTCTCTTAATGTCCTTCTGCACCTCAGTCTCCAAACTCTGCTCTCTGTAAAATCCTTCTGCAACCCATTCTTCAAACTCTGCTCTCTGTAACAGTCCTTCTGCACCCCTGTCTCCAAACTCTGCTCTCTGTAACAGGCCTTCTGCACCCCAGTCTTCAAATTCTGCTCTCTGTTACAGGCCTTGTGCACCCAAGTCTCCAACCTGTGCTCTCTGCAACAATCCTTCTGCTCCCCAGTCTCCAAACTCTGCTCTCTGTAACAGTCATTCTGCACTCCAGGATCCAATATCTGCTCTCTGCTACAGTCCTTCTGCACCTCAGTCTGAACACTCTGCTCTCTGGAACAATCCTTCTGAACCCCAGTTTCCAAACTTTGCTTTCTGTAACAGACCTTCTGAACCTCAGACTCCAAAATGCTCTATGTAAGATCTTTCTGCAACCCAGTCTCGAAACTGTGCTATCTGTAACATTGCTTCTGCACCTCTGTATCAAATCTCTGATCTCTGCAACAGACCTTCGGCACACCACTCTCCAAACTCTGCACTCTATAATAGGCGTTCTGCAACCTAGTCTCCAACATCTTCTCTCTGCAACGATGCTTCTTCACCTCAGTCTCCAACCTCTGCACTCTGCAAAAGTCTTTCTGCACTCAAGTATCCAACCTCTGCTCTCTGTAACAATCCTTCTGTATCGCACTCTCCAACCTCTGCTCTCTGTAACTGTCTTTTTGCACCTCAGTCTCCAATGTCTGCTTTCTGTATCAGTCTTTCCGCCCCTCAGTCTCCATCCTCTGCTCTCTGCAACAGTCCTTCTGCAACCCAGTCTCCAACCTCTGCACTCTGCAACATTTTTTCTGCACCCCAGTCTCTAAACTTTGCTCTTTGTAACTGTCTATCTGACCCCAGTCTCCTACATTTGCTCTTTGCAACAATCCTTCTGAACCTCAGTCTCCAACCTTTGTTGTCTGCAACGATCCTTCTTAACCTCAGTTTCCAATCTCTGCTCTCTGTAAGGATCCTTCTGCAACTTAGTCTCCAACATCTGCTCTCTGCAACGATCATTTTTCTACCCAGTCTCCAATCTCTTCTCCTTGTAACAGTCCTTATGTATCGCAGTCTCCAACCTCTTCTCTTTGTAACGGTCCTTCTGCTCCCCACTTGCCAACCTCTGCTTTCCTCCCGCACCCCAGTCTCTAACCACTTCTCTCTGCAAGGATCCTTCTGAACCTCAGACTCTAAACTCTGCTCTCTGCAACAGTCCTTCTGCACCCCAGTCTCCAGATTCTGCTCTCTGTATAATCCTTTTACATCCCAGTCTCCAACCTCTGCTCTCTGTAACAGTCCTACTGCACCCCAGTATCAAACCTCTGCTCTCTGTAACAATCCTTCTGCACCTCAGTCTCCAACGTCGGCTCTCTGTAACAGTCCTTCTGCACCCCAGTCTCCAACATCTGCTCTCCGTAACGGTCCTTATGCACCCCAGGCTCCAAACTCTGCTCTCTGCTACAGTCCTTCTTCACCCCAGTCTCAAACCTCTACTCTCTGCAACATTTCTTCTGCACCCCTGTCTCCAACCAGTGCTCTCTGCAACTGTCCTGCTGCACCCCAGTCTCCAACCTCTGCTCTCTGTAGCGATCATTCTGCACCTCAGTCTTCAACCTCTGCTCTCTGCAACGATACTTCTTCACCACAGTCTCCAACCTCTGCTCTCTGCAACAGTCCTTTTGCACCCCAGTCTCGAAGATCTGCTCTCTGTAACAGTCCTTCTGCACAACAGTGTCCAAAATCTGCTCTCTGTAAAAATTCTTCTTCACCTCAGTCTCTAAACTCTGTTTTTTGTAACAGGCCTTCTGCAACCCAGTCTCCAACCTCTGCTCTCTGTAACAGTTCTTCTGAACCCCAATCCCCGAACTCTGCACTATGTAAAATTCCTTCTGCACCCAGTCTTCATCATCTGCTCTATGTAAGAATTCTTTTGAACCCCAGTCTCCAACCTCTCCTCTCTGTAAAAGCCCTTCTCCACCTCAGTCTCGAAGTTCTGCAATCTGTAACGGTCCTTCTGCAACCCAGTCTCCAACCTCTGCTCTCTGAAACGATCCTAATGCACCTCAGTCTCAAACCTCCGCTCTCTGTAACAGTCCTTCTGTACCCCAGTCTCAAACATCTGCTCTCCTCAACGACCCTTCTTTTTGCCAGGTTCCAAGCTCTGCTCTCTGCAACTGTTTTTCTGCACCCCAGTCTCCAATCTCTACTCTCGGTAACAGTTCTTCTGCACCCCAATCTCCAAACTCTGCTCTCGGTAACACTCCTTCTGCTCCCCAGTATTCACCCACTGATCTCTGAAACAATCTTTTTTGACCTCAGTCTCCAACCTCTTCTCTCTACAACAGTCCTTCTGCTCCTAAGTCTCTAAACTCTATGCTCTGTAAAAGTCTTTCTGCCCCTCAGTCTCCAAACTCTGTTCTCTGTAAGATCCTTCTGCAACCCATTCTTCAAACTCTGCTCTCTGTACCAGTCCTTCTGCACCCCAGTCTCCAAACTCTGCTCTCTGTAACAGGCTTTCTGCACCCCAGTATCCAACGTGTGCTCTCTGCAATGATCCTTCTGCACCCCAGTCTCCAAACTCTGCTCTCTGTAACATTCCTTCTGCACCCCAGGATCCAACATCTGCTCTCTGCTACAGTCTTTCTGCACCTCAGTCTGAAACCTCTGCTCTCTGCAACAATCCATCTGCACCCCAGTTTCCAAACTTTGCTCTCTGTAACAGTCCTTATGAACCTGTCTTCAAAATGCTCTTTGTAAGATCCTTCTGCAACCCTGTCTCGAAACTGTGCTATCTGTAACAGTGCTTCAGCACACCGGTCTCCAAACACTGCTCTCTGTAATAGGCCTTCTGCACCCCACTCTCCAACCTCTGCACTCTGTAACAGGCCTTCTGCACCCCACTCTCAAACCCCTGTACTCTTCATCAGTCCTTCTGCATCCAAGTCTCCAACCTCGTCTCTTTGTAACAGTCGTTCTATACCGCAGTCTCCAACTTCTGCTCTCTGCAACTATCCTTCTGAACCTCAGTCTCCAACATCTGCTCTCTGCAACAGTCCTTTCGCACCCCAGTCGCCACATTCTGATCTCTGAAACAGTCCTTCTGAACCTCAGTCTCTAACCTCTGCTCTCTGTATCAAACCTTCTGCAACCCAGGCTTCAATCTCTGCTCTCTGTAACCGTCCTTCTGCACCCCAGTCTCCAACCTCTGCTTTATGCAACAGTCTTTCTGCACCCCAGTCTCCAAACTCTGCACACTGCAACATTTCTTCTGCACCCCAGTATCCTACTTCTGCTTTCTAACAATACTTCTGCACCTCAGTCTCCAAACTCTGCTCTTTGCAATGGTCCTTCTGCACCCCAGTCTCCAACCTCTGTTCTCTGCATAAGTCCTTATGACCCACAGTCTCCAACATCTTCTCTCAGTTACAGTCCTTCTGTAAAGCAGTCTCCAAACTTTGTTCTCTGTAACGGTTTTTATGAACCCCAGTCTTTAACTTTTGCTTTCTGTATCAGTTCTTCCGCACCCCAGTCTCCAACCTCTGCTCTATGTAACAGTCCTTCTGCACCTCAGTCTCCAACCTCTGCTCTCTGCAACAGTCCTTCTGCACCGCAGTCTCCACCTTCTGCTCTATGCAACATTTCCTCTGCACCTTAGTCTCCATATGTCCTCTCTGTACTGTCTTTCTGCACCACCTTCTTCATCTTTCGCTCTCTGTAACGATCCTTCTGCACCACAGTCTCAAACCTCTGCTCTCTGCAAGGATCTTTATGCACGACAGTCTCCAAATACTGCTGTCTGGAATTATTCTTCTGCACCTCAGTCTCCAAACTCTGCTCTCTGTAACAGGCCTGCTGCACCCCAGTCTCAAACCTCTTCTCTCTGCAATGACCATCTGCACCTCAGTCTCCAACCTCTGCTCTCTGCAACAGTCCTTTGCACCCCAGTTTCCAACCTCTGCTCTCTGTAAAATCCTTCTGCACCCAAGTCTCCAAACTCTGCTGTCTGTAAAAGTCATTCTACACCTCAGTCTCCAATCTCTGCTCTCTGCAGAATTTCTTCTGCACCCAAGTATCCAAAACCTTTTCTCTGCAATAGTCCTTCTGCACCCTAGTCTCCAAACTCTGCTCTCCATAACAGTCCTTCTGTACCGCAGTCTCCAAACTGTGCTCTTTGTAATGGTCTTTCTGCACCCCAGTCTCCAACTCTGCTCTCTGTAACAGTCCTTCTACACCTCAGTCTCCAACATCTGCTCTCTGCAAAAGTCCTTCTACATCCCAGTCTCAAATATCTGCTCTCTGCAACAGTCCTTCTACACGCAAGTCTCCATCTTTTACACTCTGCGAAGATCCTTCTGCACCCCGGTATCCAACGTCTGCTCTCTGTAACAGTCCTTCTGCACTCCAGTCTCCAATATCTGGTCTCTATAAGATCCTTCTGCACCCCAGTTTCCAAACTCTGCTCTTTGTGGCATTCCTTCTGCACCCCAGTCTCCAAGCACTACTCTCTATAACAGTCCTTCTGTACCGCAGTCTTCAAACTCTGCTCTCTGTAATGATCCTTCTGCACCTCAGTCTCCAACCTCTGCTCTCTTTAACAGGCCTTCTACACCCCATTCTCCAACCTCTGCTCTCTGTAAAAGTTCTTCTGAACCCCAGTCTCCAAAGTCTGCTCTCTGTAACACTCCTTCTGGTCCCCAGTCTCCATCGTCTGCTCTCTGTAAGAATCCTTCTGCACCCCAGTCTCCAACCTCTCCTCTCTGTAAAAGTCCTTCTGCAACTCAGTCTCCGAACTCTGCTCGCTGTAATGATCCTTCAGCACCTCAGTCTATTAACTCTGCTCTCTGTAACAGGCCTTCTGCACCCCAGTCTCCAACCTCTGCTCTCTGGTTCAGTCTTTCTGCACCCCAGTATCTTACCTCTGCACTCTGTAACAATCCTTCTGCACCTCAGTCTCCAACCTCTCCTCTCTGCAATGGTCCTTCTGGACCCCAGTCTCCAAACTTTGCTCTCTGCAACAGTTCTTGTACACTCCAATCTCCAACCTCTACTCTCTGCAACAGTCCTTCTGCACAGCAGTCTCCAACATAGGATCTCTGCAACAGTTCTTCTGCACCCCAGTCTCCAAACTCTGATCTCTGTAACAGTTTTTCTGCACTTAAGTCTCAACATTTTGCTCTATGCAACAGTCCTTCTACACCTTAATCTCCCAACTCTGATCTCTCCAAGAGTTTTTCTACACCCAAGTCTCCAACCTCTGCTCTCTTAAACAGTCCTTCTGCACCTCAGTCTGCAAATTTTGCTCTCTATAACAGTCCTTCTGCAAATTAATCTCCAACATCTGCTCTCTGCAAGAGTCCTTCTACACCCAAGTCTCCAAACTCTGCTCTCTGCAACAGTCTTTCTGCACCTCATTCTTCTACATCTACTCTCTGTAACAGTCCTTCTGCACCTCAGTCTCCAACCTTTTCTCTGTGTAAGATCCTTGTGAAAACCAGTCTCATAACTCTGCTTTCTGTAACAGTCCTTCTGCAGCCAAATCTCAAAACTCTGATCTGTGTAACAGATCTAACCTCTTCTCTCTTTAACAGTTTTTCTGCACCCCAGTCTCCACACTCTGCTCTCTGCAACGATCCTTCTGCACCCAAATCTCCAAACTCTGCTCTCCGCGACAGTCCTTGTGCACCCAAGTTTCCAAAGTCTTCTCTCTGTAAGATCCTTCTGCACCCCAGTTTCCAAACTCTTCTCTCTGTAAAATTCCATATGCACCCCAGTCTCCAAACTCTACTCTCTGCAATGGTCCCTCTGCACAGAAGTCTCCAACCTCTGTTCTCTACAAAAGTTCTTCTGTACCACAGTCTTCAACCTCTATTCTCTTTATGGTTCCTACTTCACTCCAGTCCTCAACCTCTGCTTTCTGTATCAGTCCTTCTGCATCTCACTCTGAAACCTCTGCTCTCTGCAACAGTCCTTCTGCACCCCAGTCTCCAAATCTTCTCTCTGCCACAGTCCTTCACCACCCCAGTCTCCAAACTCTGCTCTCTGTAACAGTCCTTCTGTACTGCAGTCTCCAAACTCTGCTCTCTGTAAAGATCCTTCTGATTCCCAGTCTCTGAACTATGCATTCTCTATCAGTTTTTCTGAACCCAGTCTCCAAACTCTGCTCTCTGTAACTTTCTTTCTGCACCTCAGACTCAAACCTCTGCTCTCTGTAACAGTCTTTCTGCGCCCCAATCTCCAACTTCTGCTCTCTTCTACAGTCCTTCTGCACCTCAGTGTCTAACATCTGCTCTCTGTAAGATACTTCTGAAACCCTGTCTCTAACCTGTGCTTTCTGCAATGGTCCTTCTGCACCCGAGTCTCCAACCTCTGTTCTCTATAACAGTCCTTCTGCACCTAACTCTGCAACCTCTGCTCTCTGCAACAGTCTTTATGCACCCCGGTCACTAAACTCTGCTCTCTGAAACAGTCCTTCTGCACCACATGATCCAACATCTGCTCTCTGCTACATTCCTTCTGCACCTCAGTCTGATACCTCTGCTCTCTGCAATACTCCTATTGCACCCAGTCTCCAACCTGTGCTCTCTGTAATAGCCCTTCTGCACCCCAGTCTCCAACCTCTGCTCTCTTTCATGATGCTTCTGCACCCCAGTCTCGAAACTCTGCTCTCTGCAACGATCCTTCTGCACCTCAGTCTCCAAACTCTGCTCTCTGCAACGATCCTTCTGCACCCCAGTCTCAAACCTCTCCACGCTGTAACAGTCCTTCTGCACCTCAGTCTCCAACCTTCGATCTCTGACCAGTCCTTTTGCACCCCAATTTCCAACCTCTACTTTCTGCAACAGTCCTTATATACCCAAGTCTCAAAACTCTGCTCTCTGCAGCAGTCCTTCTTCACCCCACTCGCCAAACTCTGCTCTCTGTAACAGTACTTCTGCACCCCAGTCTTCAAACTCTGCTCTCTGTAACAGGCCTTCTTCACCCCAGTCTCAAAACTTTGCTCTCTGTAAGAGTCCTTTTGCACCTCAGTCTCTAAACTCTGTTCTCTGACACAATCCTTCTAAACCACATTCTCCAAGGTCTACTCTCTGCAACTGTCCTTCTGAACCCTGGTCTCCAAACTCTGCTCTCTGTAACAAGCCTTCTGCACCCAAGTCTCCAACCACTGCTCTTGGTAACAGGCCTGCTCCTCCCCAATCTCCAACCTCTACTCTCTGCAAGTACCCTTCTGCACCCCAGTCTCCAAACTCTGCTTTCTGCAACAGTCCTTCTGCACCCAAGTACCAACCTCAGATCCCTGAAAGATCCTTCTGCACCCCAGTCTCAAAACTCTAATCTTTCTAACAATCCTTCTGCACCACAGTCTCCAACCTCTGCTCTCAGCAAGGGTCCTTATGCACCCCAGTCTCAAATTTCTGTTCTCTGCAACAGTCTTTCTGCACCACAGTCTGAAACATCTGCTCTCTGTAACAGTACTTCTCTACTGCAGTCTCCAACCTCTGCTCTCTCTAATGGTCCTTCTGCACCCCAGTCTCCCTCCTCTGTTTTCTGTATCAGTCCTTCTGCACCCTAGTATCCAACTTCTGCTCTCTGTAACTTTACTTCGGCAGCTCAGTCTCCAACCTCTGCTCTCTGTTTCAGACCTTCTGCACCCCAGTTTTCAAACTCTGCTCTCCGTAACTTTAATTCTGCACCTCAGTCTTCAAAAACTGCTTTCTGCAACAGTCCTTCTGCACCCCAGTCTCCAACCTCTGCTCTCTGGAACAATCCTTCTATAACCCAGTCTCCATTATCTGCTCTCTGCAATGATCCTTCTGCAACACAGTCTCCAACGTCTGCTCTCTGCAACAGTCTTTCTGCACCCCAGTCTCCAAACTCTGCTCTTTGGAAGATACTTCTGTACACCAGTTTCCAAACTCTGTGCTCTTTAACATTCCTTTTGCACCCCAGTCTCCATGCTCTGCTCTCTGCAATGGTCCCTCTGCTCCCCAGTCTTCAACCTTGTTCTAAGCAACAGTTCTTCTATACCGCAGTCTTCAACCTCTGTTCTCTGTAAGGGCCCTTCTACACCCCAGTCTCCAACCTCTGCTTTGTGTATCAGTCCTTCTGCACCACAGTCTCCAAACTCTGCTCTCTGTAACAGTCATTCTAGAACTCAGTCTGCAACCTCTGCTCTCTGCAACTATTTTTCTGCACCCCAGTCTTCAACCTCTGATCTCTGTAAAAGTCCTTCTGTACTGCAGTCTCCAACCTCTGCTCTCTGTAACGGTCCTTCTACACCCCAGTCTCAAAACTCTGCATTATGTATCAGTCATTCTGCACCCCAGTCTCCAACCTTGCTCTCTGTAACAGTCCTTCTTCACCTCAGAATCCAACCTCTGCTCTCTGCAACAGTCCTTCTGCACCTCAGTGTCCAAACTCTGTTCGCTGTAAGGGTCCTTCTGCAACACATTCTCTAACCTCTGCTTTCTGTATCATTTTTTCTGCACCATATTCTCCAAACTCTGCTCTCTGTATCAGTCCTTCTGCACCTCAGTCTGCAACCTCTGCTCTCTGCAATAGTTATTATGCACCCTAGTCTCCAACCTATGCTCTGTGTAACAGTTCTTCTTCCCCTCAGTCTCCAACCTCTGCTCTCTGTAAGTTCATTTTGAAACCCAGTCGACAAACTCTGATCTCTGTAACAGGCATTCTTCCTCCCAGTCTCCAACCTCTGCTCTCTGCTACAGTCCCTCTGAACCTCAGTCTGAAACCTCTGCTCTCTGCAACGATTTTTCTGCACCCCTGTCTCCAAAGTCTGCTGTTCGCAACAGTCCTTCTACACCAGTCCCCAACCTCAATTCTCTGAAAGATCCTCCTGCAACACATTCTCCAACCTCTCCTCTCTGTAACAGTCTTTCTGCACCCCAGTCTCCTCCTCTTCCCTCTGCATGGATCCTTCTGCTTCTCAGTCTCCAAACTCTGCTCTCTGCAATGATCCTTCTGCACCCCAGTCTCCAAACTCTACTCTCTGTAAAAGTCCTTCTGTACTGCAGTCTCCAACCTTTGCTCTCTGTAACGGTCCTTCTGCACCCGAGTCTCCAAACTCTGCTTTATGTATCAGTCCATCTGCACCCCAGTCTCCACTCTCTGCTCTGTGTAACTGTCCTTCTGCACCTTAGTTTACAACCTCTGCTCTCTGTTTCAATCCTTCTGCACCCCAATCTCCCACCTCTAGCCTCTGCAATAGTCCTTCTACACCCCAGTCAAAAACCTCTACTCTCTGCAACAGTCTTTCTGCACCCCAGTCTCCAAACTCTTCTCTCTGTATCAATCCTTCTGCACCTCATTCTCCAACCTGTGCTCTCTGCAACGGTCCTTCTGCACCTCAAAATACAACCTCTACTCTCTGTAACAGTGCGTCTGCACCTCAGTCTCTTACCGAGCTCTCTGTAAGATCCTTCTGCTACCCAGTCTTCAAACTCTGCCATTTGTAACAGTCCTTCTGCACCAAGGTCTCCAAGCTCTGCTCTCTGCAATGATATTTCTGCACCACAGTGTCCAACCTCTGCTCGCTGCAACAGTCCTCCAACTTCTGTTCTCTGTAACAATCCTTTTGCACCTCAGTCCCCAAATTCTGCTCTCAGCAATCGTCATTATGCACCCCATTTTCCAACCTCTCCTCTCTGTAACAATCGTTTTGCACACCAGTCTCCAACCTCTGCTCTCTGCAACGATTCTTTTGCAACCCAGTCTTTAACCTCTGCTCTCTGCAAAAGTCTTTCTACACCGCAGTCTCCAACATCTGCTCTCTGAAACAGTCCTTCTTCACCTCAGTCTGAAAACTCTGCTCTCTGCACCTGTTCTTCTACACCCCAGTCTCCAAACTCTGCTTTCTGTAACAGTCCTTCTGCATCTCAGTCTCCCACCTCTTATCTCTGTAACAGTCCTTCTGCACCCCAGTCTTCAATCTCTGCTCTCTCGAAGATCCTTCTGCAACCCAATTTCCAAACTCTGCTCTCTGTAACATTCTTTCTCCACCCCAGTCTCCAAACTGTGCTCTCTGCAACTGTCCTTCTGCACACAAGTCTCAAAACTGTGTTCTCTGCAACAGTCCTTCTGCACCCCAGTCTCCAGCCTCTGCTCTCTGTAACAGTTCTTCTGAACCTCAGTCTCCAACCTCTGCTCTCTGTAACAGTCCTTCTTCACCCCAATCTCCAACCTCTGCTCGCTGTTAAAGGCCTTCTGCACCCCAGTCTCCAAACTCTTTTCTCTGTAACAGGGCTTCTGTGTCCCTGTCTCCAAAGTCTTCTCTCTGCAACGATCCTCCTCCAACCCAGTATCCAACCTCTGCTCTGTTGAACAGTTCGTGTGCACCCCAGTCTCCAAACTCTGCTCTCTGTAAGATCTTTCTGCACCCAGTCTCCAAACTCTGATGTCTGTAACAGGCCTTCTGCACCCCAGTCTCCAACCTCTGCTTTCTGTAAGAATCCTTCTGCACCTTAGTCTCCATGATCTGCTCTTTTCAATGGTCCTTCTGCACCGCAGTCTGCAAACTCTGTTGTCTGCAACAGTACTTCAGCAACTCAGTCTCCAAAATCTGCTCTCTGCAACATTCCTTCTGCACCCCAGTCTTTAACATCTGTTCAATGCAACAGTTCTTCTGCACCCCAGTCTCCAACATCTGCTCTCTGAAACAGTCCTTCTCCACCCCAGTCACCAAACTCTGCAATCTGTAACAGTCCTTCTGTACTGCAGACTCCAACCTCTGCTCTCTGCAACGGTCCTTCTGCAACCCAGTCTCCAAACTCTGCTTTCTGTATGAGTCCTTCTGCACCCAGTCTCCAACCTTTGCTCTCTCTAACAGTCCTTCTGCATCTCAGTCTCCTACCTATGCTCTCTGCAAAAGTCCTTCAGCACCCAAGTCTCCAAATTCTCGTCCCTGCAACAGTCCATCTACACCCAAGTCTCCAAACTCTGCTATCTGCAACAGTCCTTCTGCACCCCAGTCTCTAAACTATGCTCTCTGTAAAAATCCTACTGCATCTCAGTCTCCAACCTCTACTCTCTTAAACAGTCCTTCTACACCTCAGTCTCCAAAGTCTGCTCTTTGTAAGATCCTTCTGCAACCCAGTCTCCAATCTCTGCCCCCTTTAACATTCCTTCTGCACCCCTTATCACAACTCTCCACTCCGTAACAGGCCTTCTACACCCCAGTCTCCAAAGTCTGTTTTCTATAACAATCCTTCTCCACCCCAGTATCTAAACTCTGCTCTCTACAACGATCTTTCACCACCCTAGTCTCCACCATCTGCACTCTGCAACAGTCATTCTGCACCCCATTCTCCAGGATGTGCTCTCTGTAACAGTCCTTCTGCACCTCAGTCTTAAAACTCTCTTCTCTGCAAAGATCCTTCTGCACCTCAGTCTCCAAACTCTACTCTCTGTAACAGTCCTTCTGCACCTCAGTCTCCAACATCTGATCTCTGTACCAGTCCTGCTACACCTCGGTCTACAATCTTTGCTCTTCGTAAGATCCTTCTGCAACCTTGTCTAAAAACACTGCTCTCTGTAACAGTTCTTCTGCACACCAGTCTCCAAACTCTGCTCTCTGTAACAGACCTTTTGCACCCCAATCTCCAACCTCTACTCTCTGTAACAGTGTTTTTGCAACTCAGTCTCCAACCTCTGCTCTCTGCAACGGTCCTTCTGGACCTCAGTCTCCAGCTCTACTCTCTATAAAAGTCCTTCTGTACCCCAGTCTCAAACCTCTGCTGTCTGCAACGATCCTTTTGCACCCCATTGTCCAATGTCTACTCTCTACAAAACTCCTTATGCACCCCAGTCTCCAACCTCTGCTCTCTGCAACGATTCTCTGCATGCCAGTCTCCAACATCTCTGGTCCTCAACAGTCCTTATGCACGCCTGTCTCCAACCTCTGATTTCTGTCAGAACCTTCTGAACGCCAGTTTAAAAACTCTGCTCTCTGTAACATTCCTACTACACCCCAGGCTCCAACCTAAGCATTCTGCACCGGTCCTGCTGCACCCCAGTCTCCAAACTCTGTTCTCTGCAGCAGTCCATCTGCTCCCCAGTCTCCAACCTCTGCTCTCTGTAACGGTCCTTCTGCACTCCAGTCTCAAAACTCTGCTTTCTGTATCAGTCCTTCTGTACCACTGTTTCCAACCTCGGCTCTGTATAACAGTCTTTTTGCAACTGGCTCCAACCTCTGCTTTCTAGAACCTTACTTCTGCACCCTATTCTCTAACCTCTGCTCTCTACAAAAGTCCTTCTGAAAAACAGTCTCCAACATCTTCTCTCTGCAACAGTCCTACTGTACCCTAGTCTCCAAACTCTGCTCTCTGTAACGGTCCTTCAGAACCCCAGTCTGCAACCTCTGCTTTCTGTATCAGTAATTGCACCCCAGTCTCCAAACTTTGCTCTCTGTAACATTCTTTTTGCACCTCAGTCTCCAACCTCTGCTGTCTGCGACAGTTCTTCTGCCCCCGAGTCTCCAACCTATGCTCTCTTCAAAATTTCTTCTCCACCCCAGTCTCCAACATCTGCATTCTGAAACAGTTCTTCTCCACCCCAGTCTCCAAACTCTGCTCTCTGTAACAGTCCTCCTGTATTACTGTCTCCGAACTTTCCTTTCTGTATTTGTTCGTTTGCACCCCAGTCTCCAACCTCTGCTTTCTGTATCAGTCCTTCTGCACCCCAGTCTTTAACCTTTTGTCTCTGTTACAGTCCTTCTGCTCCTCAGTCTCCAAACTCATCTCTCTGCAACAGTCCTTCTGCACCCAAGTCTCCAACACCTGCTACCTGAAACAGTCCTTCTACACCCCAGTCTCCAACCTCTGCTATCTGCAACAGTCTTTCTGATCCCCAGTCTCCAGGCTTTGCTATCTGTAACAATCCTTCTGCACCTCAGTCTCCAACGTCTGCTCTCAGCAATGGTCCTTCTACACCCCAGACTCCAACCTCTGCTATCTGCAACAGTCTTTCTGATCCCCAGTCTCCAGGCTTTGCTATCTGTAACAATCCTTCTGCACCTCAGTCTCCAACATCTGCTCTCTGCACTGGTCCTTCTACACCTCAGTCTGCCAACTCTACTCTCTGTAACATTCCTTCTGCACCTCAGTCTTCCAACTCTGATCTCTGTAAGATCCTTCTGCAACCCAGTCTCCAAACTCTGTCTTCTGCAAAGATCCTTCTGCACCTCAGTTTCCAAACTCTGCTCTCTGTAACAATCCTGTTGCACCTCAGTCTTCAAACTCTTCTCTGTGTAAGATGCTTCTGCAACCGTGTCTCCAAACTATGCTCCTTGTAACAGTTCTTCTGCACTCCAGTATCCAAACTCTGCTCTCAGCAATAGTCCTTCTAAACCCCAGTCTCCAACCTCTGCTCTCTGCAACAGTCCTTCTGCATCACAGTCTCCAACATCTGTTCTCTGAAACAATCCTTCTTAACCTCAGTTCCCAAACTCTGATCTCTGCAATGGTCCTTCTGCACAGCAGTCTCAAACATCTGCTCTCTTTCAAAATCCTTCTGCACCCCAGTCTCCAACCTCTGCTCTCTGCAACAATCCTTCTGCACCAAGTCTCCAACATCTGCTCTCTGCAACAGTCCTTCTTTACCTCAGTCAGAATCCTCTTCTCTCTGTAACAATCCTTGTGCACCCCAGTATCCAAACTCTGCTTTCTGTAACAGTAATTCTGCACCTCAGTCTCCAACCTCTGGTCTCTGTTACAGTCCTTCTGCACCCCCATATCCAAACTCTGCTCTCCGTAAGATCCTTCTGCATCCCAGTTTCCCAACTCTGCTCTCTGTAACATTCCTTCTGGTCCCCAGTCTCCAAACTCTGCTCTCTGTAACAGTCCTTCTGCTCCCCAGTCTCCAACCTCTGCTCTCTTAAATAGTCCTTCTGTACCGCAGTCTCCAACCTCTGCTCTCTGTAACAGTTCTTCTGCACCCCAGTCTCCAACATCTACTCTCTGAAACAGTCCTTCTCCACCCCAGTCTCCAACCTCTGCTCTCTGTAACACTCCTTCTGTACTGCAATCTCCAACCTCTGCTCTCTATAACGGTCCTTCTTCACCCCAGTCTCCAACTTCTGCTTTCTGTATCAGTCCTTCGGAACCCCAGTCTCCAACCTCTGCTGTCTATAACAGTACTTCTGCACCTCAGTCTCCAACTTCTGCTCTCTTCAACAGTCCTTCTGCACCCCAGTCTCCAACCTCTGCTCTCAATAACAATCTTTCTGTACCTCAGCCACCAACCTCTACTCTCTGTTACAGTCTATCTGCATCTCTGTCTCCAACCTCTGCTCTCTGCAACAGTCCTTCTGCACCGCTGTCTCAAATTCTGGTCCCTGCAACAGTTCTTCTTCACCTCAGTTCCCAAACTCTGATCTCTGCAATGGTCCTTTTTAACCCCTGTCTTCAACCTCTGCTCTCTGTAACAATCCTACTGCACCCCAGTCTTCAACATTTGCTCTCTGCAACTTTCCATCTGCACCCCAGTCTCCAAAATCTGCTCTCTGCAACAATCCTTCTGCACCTCAGTCTGAAAACTCTGCTCTATGCAACGATCCTTGTGAATCCCAGTCTCTAAATTCTGCTTTCTGTAACAGTTCTTCTGCACATCAGTCACCAATCTCTGCTCTCTGTAACAGTCATTCTGCACCCCAGTCTTCAAACTCTGCTTTCTGTCACGTTCCATCAGCACCCCAGTCTCCAACCTCTGCTCTCTGTAAAAATCCTTCTGCACTTCAGTCTCCAACCTCTGCTCTCTGCAACAATCCTTTTACACCCCAGTCTCTGAACCCTGCTCTTTGAAAAAGTCCTTCTGCACCCCAGTCTCCAACCTTTGCTCACTGCAACAATCCTTTTACACCCCAGTCTCTGAACCCTGCTCTTTGAAAAAGTCCTTCTGCACCCCAGTCTTCAATCTCTGTTTTCTGTATCAGTCCTTTTGCACCACATTCTCGAAACTCTGCTGTCTGTATCTGGCTTTCTGCACCACAGACTGCAACCTCTGCTCACTGCAATAGTCCATATGCACCCCAGTGTCTAATTTCTGCTCTCTACAACATTTCTTCTGTACCTCAGTCTCCAAAATCTGCTGTCTGAAAAGTCCTTCTCCAACCCAGTCTCCAAACTCTGCTCTCTGCAACAGTCCTACTACACCCCAGTCTTCAACCTCTTCTTTCTTTATCAGTCCTTCTGAACCCCAGTCTCCAACCTCTGCTCTCTTAAAAGAGCTTCTTCACCTCAGTCTCTAAACTCTGCTTTCTGCAACAGTCCTTCTGCACCCCAGTCTCCAACATCTGCTCTCTGCAACGATCCTTCTGCACTCTAGTCTCAAAACTCTGCTCGCTGCAGCAGTTTTTCTGAGTCCCATTATCCAACATCTGCTCTCTGAAACAGTCCTTCTACACCCCAGTCTACAAACTCTGCTCTCTTGAAGAGTCCTTCTACACCCCAGTCTTCATACTCTGCTCCCTCCAACGATCCTTCAGCACACCAGTCACCAACCTCTGGTCTCTACATCAGTTCTTTTGCACCCCAGTCTCCAACCTCTGCTCTCTGTAACCGTCCTTCTCTACTGAAGTCTCCAAATACTGTTCTCCATAAGGGTCCTTATGCACCAAAGTATCCAACCTGTGCTTCCTGTATCTGTGGTTTTGCACCACAGTCTCAAAACCCTTCTCTCTGTAACAGTCCTTCTCCAAGTCAGTCTGCAACCTCTGCTCTCTGCAACAGTCCTACTGCACCACAGTCTCCATCCTCTGCTCTATGCAACAGTACTTTTGCACCCCAGTCTCCAACCTCTGCTCTCTATAACAGTCCTTCTGTACTGTACTCTTTAACATCTGCTCTCTGTAAGGGTACTTCTACACCCGAGTCTCCAACCTCCGCTTTCTGTATCAGTCCTTCTGCACCCAAGTCTCCAAACTGTGCTCAGTGTAACTGTACCTCTGCACCTTAGTCTCCAAACTTTGCTCTCTGGTACAGTTTTTCTAGACCCCAGTCTCCAACCTCTGTTCTCTCTAACAATCCTTCTGCACCTCCATCTACAACCTCTGCTCTCTGCAATGGTCTTTCTGCACACGAGTCTTAAACCTCTACTCTCTGATACAGTGCTTCTACACCTCAGTCTCCAACCTCTGCTCTATGTAAGATCCTTCTGCAACCCAGTCTCCACACTCTGCTCTCTGTAAAAGACCTTCTGCACCCCAGTTTCCAATCTCTGCTCTCTGTATCTGTCCTTCTGCACCCCAGTCTCCAACCTCTGCTGGCTGCAACAGTCTTTGTGCACCCCAATCTCCAACATCTGCTCAATGCAAAAGTTCTTCTGTACCTCAGTCTGAAAACTCTGCTCTCTGCAATAATCATTCTGCAACCGAGTCTCCATCCTCTGCTCTCTATAACAGTTCTTCTGTACCTCAGTCTCCAACTTCTGCTCTGTATCAGTTCTGCACTGCTGTCTCCCACATCTGCTCTCTGTAACAGTCCTTCTTCACCTCAGGCTTCAACCTCTTCTCTGTGTAACAGTCCTTCTGCATCCCAGTCTCCAACATCTGCTCTGTGCAACAGTCCTTCTTCAGCCAAGTCTCCAACATCTGATCTCTGCAACAGTCCTTCTGCACCTCAGTCCGGAAACTCTGCTGTCTCCAATGATCCTTCTGCACCCCAGTGTCTCCAAAATCTGCTCTCCCTAACAGTCCTTCTGCACCTCAGTCTCCAAACTGTGCTCTAGGTAAGATCCTTCTCCAACCCAGTCTTCAAACTCTGCTCTCTCTAACACCCCTTCTGCACCAAAGTCTGTAAACTCTGCTCTCTGTAACAGGCCTTCTGCAACCCAGTCTCGAAACTCTGCTCTCTGTATCCGTCCTTCTGCACCCCAGCCACAAACCTCTGTTCTTTGTAAGAGTCCTTCTGCATCTCAGTCTCCTACATCTGCCCCTTCCAACAGTCCTTCAGCATCCCAGATTCTAAATTCTGGTTTCTGCAACAGTCCTTCTACACCCCAGTCTCCAACCTCTGATATCTGAAACAGTCCTTCTGCACCCCAGTCTCCAAACTATGCTCTCTGTAATAATCTTTCTGTGCCTCAGTCTCCAACATCTACTATCTGTAACAGTCCCTCTGCACCTCACTCTACAACAACTGCTCTCTGTAAGTACCATCTGCAACCCAGACTCCAAACTCTGCCCTCTTTAACAGTCCTTCTGCACGCCTTCTGCCAACTCTCCTCTCCATAACAAACCTTCTGCACCTCAGTCTCTAAAGTCTGTTCCCTATAACAATCCTTCTTCACCCCAGTCTCCAACATCTGCTCTCTCTAACAGTCCTTCTGCACCCCAGTCTACAACCTCTGCTCTCTGTAACAGTCCTTCTGCACCTCATATCCAAACTCTGCTATCTGAAACAGTGGTTATGTGCCCCAGTCTCAGACCTCTGCTGTATGCAAAATTCCTTCTTCACCGCAGACTGCAACGTGTGCTGTGTGTAACAGTCCTTCGGCAGCCAAGTTTCCACCTCTGCTCTTTTCTATGATCCTTCTGTAACTCAGTTTTAAAACTCTGCTCTCTGCAACAGTCCTTCTGCACCCCAGTCTCCAAACTCTGTTCTATGTAACAGTCCTTCTCCACCTCAGTCTTCAACCTCTGCTCTCTGCAAGAGTCCTTCTGCAACCCAGTCTCCAACATATGCTTTCTAAATAGTCCTTCTGCACTTCAGTCTCCAAAATCTACTCTCTGCAACAGTCCTTTTGAACCCGAGTGTCCAAACTCTTCTCTCTGCAATGATCCTTCTACACCCCAGTCTCCAACCTCGGCTCTCTGAAAGATCCTTCTCACCCCAGTTTCCAAACTCTACTCTCTGTAATATTTTTTCTCCACGCCAGTCTCCAACCTCTGATTTCTGCAGCGGTCCTGCTGCAACCCAGTCTCCAACCTCTGTACTCTGCAACACTCTTTATGCTCCCCAGTCTCCAAACTCTACTCTCTGTAACAGTCCTTCTGTACCACAGTCTCCAAACTGTGCTCTCTGTAAAGGTCCTTTTGTACGCCAGTCTCCAACATCTGCTTTCTTTGTCCGTCCATATGAACCTCAGTCTCCAACCTCTGCTCTTTGCAACAGTCCTTCTGCAACGCATTCTCAAACTTCTCCTCTCAGCAACAGTCCTTCTGAACTTCAGTCTCCAACCTCTGCTCTCTGCAACATTCCTTCTCCACCCCAGTATCAAACCATTGCTCTCTGTAAAAGTCCGTCTGCTCCCCAGTCTCCAAACTCTGCTCTCTGAAACGATCCTTCTGCACCTCAGTCTCGAACCTCCACTCTCTGTAACAGTCCTTCTGAACCTCAGTCTCCAAACTCTTTCTCTGTAAGACCCTTCTGAAACCCAGTCTCCAACGTCTCCTCTCTATAACAGTACTTCTGCAATTCAGTCTTTAACATCTGCTCTCTGCAACAGTCCTTCTGCACCTCAGTCTCCAACCTCTGTTTTCTGCAACAGTCCTTCTGCAAACAATTCTCCAACCTCTGCTCTCCACAACATTCCTTCTTCACCCAAGTCTCCAAACTGTGCTCTCTGTAAAAGTCTTTCTGCACCCCAGACTCCAAACTCTGCTCTCTGTAACGATCCTTCTGCATTCAAGTCTCGAACCTCTGCTATCTGCAACGATCCTTCTGCACCTCAGTCTCCAACCTCTGCTCTCTGCAACGATCTTTGTGCACCCCAGTCTCAAACCTCTGCTAGCTGCAACAGTACTTGTGAACCCAAGTCTCCAACACGTGCTTCCTGCAACAGTTTTTCTGTACCTCAGTCTAAAAACTCTGCTCTCTGCAATAATTTATCTGCACTCCAGTCTCCAACTTCTGCTATCTGTAACAGTCCTTCTGTACCTCAGTCTCCAATCACAGCTCTATGCAACAGTCCTTCTGCACCCAAGTCTCCAACATCTGCTCTCTGCAAAAGTCCTTCTACACCCTAGTCTCCATACTCTACTAGCCTAAACTATCCTTCTGTACCCCAGGCTCCAACTTCTGTTCCCTACATGAGTCCTTCTGCAACTCAGTATGCAACCTCTGGTCTCTACAACAGTCCTTCTTCACCCCACTCTCCATCTTCTGCTTTCTGCAGCAGTCCTTTTGCACCCAAGTCTCCAACATCTGCTCTCTTCAACAGTAATTCTCCACCCCAGTCTCCAATCTCTTCTCTCTGTAACAGTTCTTCTGTACTGCATTCCCCAACCTCAGCACTCTCTAAGGGTACTTCTGCACCTGAGTCTCGAAAGTCTGCTTTCTGTATCAGTCCTTCTGCAACCCAATATCCATCATCTGCTCTGTGTAACTGTACTTCTGCACCTTAGTCTACAAGTCTGCTCTCTGCTACAGTCCTTCTGTACCCAAATCTCCAACGTCTACTCTCTGCAACAGTCCTTCTACATCCCAGTCTAAAACCTCTGTTCTCTGCAAAAGTCTTTCTGCACACCAGTCTCCAAACTCTGCTCTCTGTAACAATCCTTCTGTACCTCTGTCTTCAACCTATGCTCTCTGCAACTGTTCTTCTGCACCTCAGTCTCCAACCTCCACTCTCTGTAACAGTGCTTCTGCACTTCAGTCTCCAACCTCTGCTCTCTGTAAGATCCTTGTGCAAACCAATCTCCAAACTCTGCTCTCTGTAACAGTCCTACATCACAACAGAATCCAAACTCTGCTCTCTGTAACAGGCCTTCTGCACCCCAGTCTCCAAACTCTGCTCTCTGTGTCAGTCCAGCTGCACCCCAGTCTCCAACCTCTGCTCTCTGCAACGATCCTTCTGCACCCCAGTCTCATACCTGTGCTCACTGTAACAGTCCTTGTGTAACCCAGTCTACAACATCTGCTCTCTGCAACAGTTCTTGTGTACCTCAGTCTGAAATCTCTGCTCTTTGAATAATCCTTCTGCACGCAGTCTTCAACCTCTGCTCTTAGTAACAGTCCTTCTGTACCTCAGTCTCCGAATTCTGCTCTCTGTAAGACCCTTCAAAAACCCAGTATTCAAACTCTGCTGTCTGGAACAGTCTTTCTGCACCCAGTCTTTAAACTCTGCTCTCTGTAACAGGCATTCTGTATTCCAGTCTCCAAACTCTCCTCTCTGTACGAGGCCTTCAGAACCCCAGTCTCCATTTTCTACTGTCTGCAACGATATTCTGCACCCCAGTCTCCAACCTCTGCTCTCGACAACAGTCCTTTTGCACCCCAGTCTCCAACATCTACTCTATGTTAGATCTTTCTGCACACCAGTCTCCAACCTCTGCTGGTTGTAACTGTCCTTCTGTACCGGATTCTCCAAACATTGCCTTCTGAAAAGGTCCTTCTGCACCCCAGTCTCCAATATCTGTTCTCTACATCAGTTCTTCTGCACCCCAGTCTCTAACCTCTGCTCTCTGTAAAAGTCCTTATGTACCACAGTCTGCAAAATCTGTTCTCGGTTAGGTTCCTTATGCAACCCAGTACCCAACATCTGCTTTCTGTATTAGTCGTTTTGCACCACAGTCTAGAAACTCTGCCCTCAGTAACAGTACTTCTGCAACTCAGTCTGCAAGGTCTGCTCTCTGCAACAGTCCTTCTGCACCACAGTCTCCCTCCTCTGCTCTCTTCAACAGTCCTTTTGCACCCCAGTCTCCAACATCTGCTCTCTTCAACAATCATTCTCCACCCCAGTCTCCAATCTCTGCTCTCTGTAATAGTCCTTCTGTACTGCATTCTCCAACCTCTGCTCTCTCTAAGGGTACTTCTGCACCTGAGTCTCAAAACTCTGCTTTCTGTATCAGTCTTTCTGCACCCCAATCTCCATCATCTGCTCTGTGTAACTGTACTTCTGCACCTCAGTCTCCAAGTCTGCTCTCTGCTACAGTCCTTCTGGTCCCCAATCTCCAACGTCTACTCTTTGCAACAGTCCTTCTACATCCCAGTCTAAAACCTCTCCTCTCTACAAGAGTCCTTGTGCACCTCAGTCTCCAACCTCTGCTCTCTGCAACTTTCCTTCTGCACCACAGTCTCCAACCTCCACTCTTTGTAACAGTGCTTCTGCACTTCAGTCTCCAACCTCTGCTCTCTGTAAGATCCTTCTGCAACTTAGCCTCCAAACTCTGCTCTCTGTAACAGACCTTCTGCACCCCAGTCTCCAAACTCTGCTCTCTGTGTCAGTCCAGCTGCACCCCAGTCTCCAACCTCTGCTCTCTGCAACGATCCTTCTGCACCTCAGTCTCATACCTGTACTCACTGTAACAGTCCTTGTGTAACCCAGTCTACAACATCTTCTCTCTGCAATAGTTCTTGTGTACCTCAGTCTGAAATCTCTGCTCTCTGCAATAATCCTTCTGCACGCAGTCTCCAACCTCTGCTATTAGTAACAGTCCTTCTGTACCTCAGTCTCCAAACTCTGCTCCCTACAACAGTACTTTTGCACCCAAGTCTCCAACATCGGCTCTCTTTAAGATCTTTCTGCACACCAGTCCCTAACCTCTGCTCGCTGTAACTGTCCTTCTGTACGGGATTCTTCAAACATTGCCCTCTACAACATTCCTTCTGCACGCCAGTCTCCAACATCTGCTTTCTCTATCAGTCCTTCTGCACCCCAGACTCCAACTTCTGCTCAATGTAACAGTCTTTCTGCACGTCAGTCTTCAACCTCTGCTTTCTGCAACAGTCCTTCTCCACCCATTTCTCCAAATACTGCTCTCTACAACATTCCTTCTGCACCCCAGTCTCCAACCTGTGCTTTCTGCAACGATCCTTCTGCACCTCATTCTCCAACCTCTGCTCTCTGCAAAAATCCTTCTGCACACCAGTCTCCAAACTCTGCTCTCTGCAACAGTCTTTGTGGACCCCAGTCTCCAACATCTTCTCTCTGCAAAAGTTCTTCTGTATCTCAGTCTGAAAACTCTGCTCTCTGCAATAATCCATCTTCAGCCAAGTCTCCAAACTCTTTTCTCTGTAACAGTCCTTTTGTACCTCAGTCTCAAATCTCTGCTCTATAAAACAGTCCTTCTGCACACCAGTCTCCAACCTCTACTCTCTGTAAATCCTTCTACACCACAGTCTCCAACCTCTACTCTCTGTAACAGTCCTTGTGCACCCCAGTCTCCAAACTCTCCTCTATGCAACAGTCCTTCTGCACCCAGTTCTCCAACCTCTACGCTCTGTAAGATCCTTCTGCAACGCAGTCTCCAAACTCTGCTCTCTGTAACAGTCCTTCTGCACCCCAGTATCCAACCTCTTCTCTCTGCAATAGGCCCTCATGCAACCCAGTCTCCAACCTCTACTGTCTGTAAGATTCTTCTGCACCGCAGTCAACAAACTCTGTTCTCTGCAACAGTCCTTCTGCACCCCGGTCTCAAACCTGTGCTCTTTGTAACAGTCATTCTGTACTGCAGTCTCCAACGTCTGCTTTTTGTAACAATCCTTCTGCACCCCAGTCTCTAACCTCTGCTCTCTGCAACAGTCCTTCTGCACCTGAATCTCCAACCTCTGCTCTCTGCAACATTTCTTATACACACAGGTCTCCAAACTGTGCTCTCTGTAACTGTCATTCTGCACCCCAGTCTAAAACCTCTGCTCTCTGTAACGATCCTTCTGTACCAGAGCCTCCAAACTCTGCTCTCTGCAGCGATCCTTCTGCACCCCAGTCTCCAACCTGTGGTCTCCGTAACTGTCTTTCTGACCCCAGTCTCCAACCTCTGCTCTCTGTAAAGATCCTTCTGCACCTCAGTCTCCAACCTCTGCTCTCTGTAACAATCTTTCTGCACCTCAGTTTCCAACGTCTGCTCTCTGTAACAGTCCTTCTGCACCTCAGTCTCCAAACTCTGCTGTGAGTACCGATCCTTCTGTACCTCAGTCTCCAACCTCTGCTCTATATAACAGTCCATCTGCAACTCCGTCTTCAACATCTGCTCTCTGTAACAGGCCGTCTACACCTCAGTCTCCAGACTCGGCTCTCTGTAACAGTTCTTCTGCACCCCAGTCTCGAACCTCTGCTCTCTGTAACAGTCCTTCTGCACACGAGTCTCCAAACGCTGCTCTCTGTAACAATCCTTCTGCACCCCAGTCGCCAACCTCGGCTCTCTGTGCAGTTCTTCTGCACCACAATCTCCTAACTCTGCTCTCTGTAACACTCCTTCTGCACCCCAGTCTCCATCCTCTGCTCTCTGCAACAGTATATCTGCACCTCAATCTCCAATCTCTGCTCTCTGTAAAAATCCTTCTGCACCTCTGTCTCCAAAGTCTCCTCTCTATAACAGTCCTTCTGCACCCCAGTCTTCGACATCTGCACTCTGCAAAGGTCCTTCTGCCCCAAGACTTTAAACTCTGCTCTCTGTAACAGTCCTTCTGTACCACAGTCTCCAAACTCTTCTCTCTTTAACGGTCCTTCATCACACAAATTGCCAACCTCTGCTTTCTGAAAAAGTCCTTCTGCACCTCAGACTCCAACCCCTGCTCTCTGGAACAGTCCTTCTTAGCCTCAGTGTGAAACCTCTGCTCTCTGCAACAATCCTTCTAAACCCCAGTCTCCAAACTGTGCTATCTATAAAAATCCTTCTGCACCCCAGTCTCCAACATCTGCTCTCTGTAACAGGTCTTCTGCAACCCATTCTCCAAACTGTGCTCTCTGTAAAGGCCTTCTACACCCCAGTCTCCAACCTCTGCTCTCTGCAAAAGTCCTTCTACACCCCAGTCTCCAACCTCTGCTCTCTCCAACGATCATTCTACATTCCAGTCTCAAACATCTGTTCTCTGTAAGATCCTTCTGCACGCCGTTCTCCAAACGTTGCTCTCTGTAACAGTCATTCTGCACCTCAGTCTCCAACCTCATCTCTCTGCAACGGCCCTTCTGCACCCCAGTATCCAACCTCCGTTCTCTGCAACTGTCCTTCTGCACCCCAGGCTACAAATTCTGTTCTCTGTAACAGTCCTTCTGCACCCCAGTCTCTAAACTCTACTTTCCATCCCAGTTATTCTGCACCCCAGTCTAAAACTTCTGCTCTCTAGATCAGTCCTTCTGCACCCCAGTCTCCAAACTCTGCTCTCTGCAAAAGTCCTTCTATAAGCCAGTCTCCAACATCTGCTCTCTACATCGATCCTTCTGCATTCCAGTCTCCAACGTTAGCTCTCTGCAACAGTCCTTCTACACCACAGTCTTCAACATCTGCTCTCTGCTAAAGTCCTTCTGCACCCCAGTCTCCAACCTCTGCTCACTGCAACATTTCTTCTGCACCCCAGTCTCCAACCTGTGCTCTCTGTAACTATCCTACTGCATGCAGGTCTCCAAAATCTGCTCTAGGTAGCGATCCTTCTGCACCTCATTCTCCAACCTCTGCTCAAGACAAAGATTTTTCTGCATCCCAGTCTCCAACCTCTGCTCTCCGTAACTGTCCTTCTACACATCAGTGTCCAACCTCTGCTCTCTGTAGCGATCCTTCTGCACCTCATCTCCAAACTTTGCTCTCTGTAACAGGCCTTCTGCCCTACAGTCTCCAAACTCTGATCTCTGTAACAGTTCTTCTGATCCCCAATCTCCAAACTCTGCTCTCTGTAACACTCTTTCTATACCCCAGTCTCCATCCTCTGCTCTCTGTAAGAATCCTTTGACACCCCTGTCTCCAACCTCTTCTCTATGGAAAAGTCCTTCTGCACCTCAGTCTCCAAACTCTGCAATCTGTAATGGTCCTTCTGCACCCCAGTCTCCAAATTCTACTCTCTGAAACGATCCTTCTGCACCTCAGTCTCCAAACTCTGCTCTCTCTAACAGTCCTTCTGCACCCCAGTCTCCAACATCTGCTCGCTGCAACGGTCCTTCTGCACCCCAGTCTCCAAACTCTGCTCTCTGTAACAGGCCTTCTTCCCCTCAGTCTCCAACCTCATCTCTCTGCAACGGCCCTTCTGCACCCCTGTCTCCAACTTCTGTTCTCCGCAACAGTCCTTCTGCACCACTGGCTACAAAATTTTTTCTCTGTAACAGTCCTTCTATACCCTAGACTAAGAACTCTACTTTCTGTATCAGTTATTCTGCACCCCTGTGTAAATCCTCTGCTGTCTTTAACAGTCCTACTGCACCTCAGTCTCCAACATCTGCTCTCTACAACAGTCCTTATGCACCCCAGTCTCCAACCTCTGCTCTCTGCAAAAGTCCTTCTACACCCCAGTCTTAAACCTCTGCTCTCTGCAAGGATCCTTCTGCATCCAAGTCTTCAACGTCTTCTCTCTGCAACAGTCCTTCTACACCCAAGTCTCCAACCTCTTCTCTCTGCTACAGTACTTCTGCATCCCAGTCTCCAACCTCTGCACTCTGCAACATTGCTTCTGCACCCCAGTCTCCAACCTGTGCTCTCTGTAACTATCCCACTGCACCCTGGTCTCCAAACTCTGCTCTCTTTAGCGATTCTTCTGCACCTCAGTCTCCAACCTCTGCTCTCTGCAACGATCTTTTTGCACCCCAGTCTTCAATTTCTTCTCTCTGCAACAGTCCTATTGCACCCCATACTCCAAGCTCTGCTCTCTGTAACAGTCCTTCTGCACATCAGTGTCACAAATCTGTAACAATCCTTCTGAACCTCAGTCTCCAAACTCTGCTCTCTGTAATGATCCTTCTGCACCTCACCTCCAAACTCTATCTGTAACAATCCTTCTGAACCTAAGTCTCCAAACTCTGCTCTCTGTAATGATCCTTCTGCACCTCACCTCCAAACTCTGCTCTCTGTAACAGGCCTTCTGCACCTCAGTCTCCAAACTCTGTTCTCTGTAACAGTTCTTCTGAACCCCAATCTCCAAACTCTGCTCTCTGTAACACTCCTTCTGCACCCCAATCTCCATCCTCTGCTCTCTGTAAGAATCGATTGACACCACAGTCTGCAAATTCTCCTCTCTGTAAAACTGTTCTGCACCTCAGTATCCAAACTCTGCAATCTGTTACGGTCTTTCTGCACCCCACTCTCCAACCTCTACTCTCTGAAACGATCCTTCTGCACCTCAGTCTCCAACCTCTGCTGTCTGTAACTGTCTTTCTCTATCCCAGTCTCCAACCTCTTCTCTCTGCAACGAACCTCCTGCACCTCAGTCTCCAAACTCTGCTCTCTGCAACAGTCCTTCTGCACACCAGTCTCCAGACTATGCTCTCTGGAAGATCCTTTTTCATCTAAGTCTCCAAACTCTGCTCTCTGTAGCAGTGCTTCTGCACCCCAGTATCCAAATTCTGCTCTTTGTAAATGTTCTCCTGCACCTCAGTCTCCAAACTTTGCTCTCTGTAATGGTCTTTCTGCCCCACAGTCTCCACCTCTGCTCTCTGTAACAATCCTTCTGCACCTCGATCTTTAACGTCTGCTCTTTGTAACAGTCCTTCTCCACCCCAGTGTCCAACATCTGCTCTCTGCAACAGTCCTTCTGCACCCCAGTCTCCAAACTCTGCTCTCTGTAACAGTCCTTCTGTACCACAGTCTCCAACCTCTTCTCTCTATAACGATTCTTGTACAAGTGAAATGCCAACCTATGCTTTCAGTAACAGTCCTTCAGAACCTCTTATTCCAAACTCTGCTCTCTGTATCAGTCCTTCTAAGCCTCAATCTGAAACCTCTGCTCTCTGCAACGATCCTTCTGCACAAAGTCTCCAAACTGTGCTATCTGTAACAATCCTTCTGCACGCCAGTCTCCAAACTCTGCTCTCTGTAGCAGGTCTTCTGCACCCCAGTCTCCAAATTCTGCTCTCTGAAGCAGGTCTTCTGCACCCCAGTCTACAACCTTTTATCTCTGCAATGATCTTTCTGCACCTCAGTCTCCAAACTCTGTTCTCTGCAACAGTTCTTCTGCACCCCAGTCTCCAATCTCTGCTCTCTTCAACGATTGTTCTGCACCTCAGTTTTCAACCTCTGCTCCCTGTAACAATCATTCTGCAACTCAGTCTCCAAACTCTGCTCTCTGTGAAAGCCCTTCTGCACCCCAGTTTCTAACCTTTGTTCTCTGCAACAGTCCTTCTGCACCCCAGGCTCCAAACTCTGTTCTCTGTAACAGTTCTTTTGTACTGCTGTCTCCAACCTCTGCTGTCTGTAACGGTCCTTCTGCACCCCAGTCTCCAAACTCTACTTTCCATATCAGTTATTCTGCACCCTAGTCTCCAGCCTCTGCTCTCTGTGACAGTCCTTCTGCACCTCAGTCTCCAACCTCTGCTCTCTGCAACAGTCCGTCTGCACCCCAGTCTCAATCCTTTTTTCGCAGCAACAGTCCTTCTACACCCCAGTCTCAAACCACTGCTCTCTGCAACGATCCTTCTGCACCCCAGTCTCCAAACTCTGCGCTCGGTAACAGTTTTTCTGCACCCCAATCTCCAAACTCTGCTCTCAGTAACACGCCTTCTGCACCCCAGTCTCCACCCTCTGATCTCTGTAACAATCATTCTGGACCTCAGTCTCCAACCTCTGCTCTCTGCTAAAGTGCTTCTGCACCCCAGTCTCCAACCTCTGCTCTCTGCAACATTTCTTCTGCACCCCAGTCTCCAACCTGTGCTCTCTGTAACTATCCTACTGCACGCAGGTCTCCAAACTCTGCTCTAGGTAGCGATCCTTCTGCACCTCAGTCTCCAACCTCTGCTCAAGACAAAGATTTTTCTGCATCCCAGTCTCCAACGTCTGCTCTCTGCAACAGTCCTTCTACACCACAGTCTCCAACATCTGCTCTCTGCTAAAGTCCTTCTGCACCCCAGTCTCCAACCTCTGCTCTCTGCAACATTTCTTCTGCACCCCAGTCTACAACAAGTGCTCTCTGTAACTATCCTACTGCACGAAGGTCCCCTAACTCTGCTCGCAGTAGCGATCCTTCTGGACCTCAGTCACCAACCTCTGCTCAAGACAAAGATTTTTCTGCATCCCAGTCTCCAACCTCTGCTCTCTGTAACAGTCCTTCTACACATCAGTGTCCAACCTCTGCTCTCTGTAGCGATCCTTCTGCACCTCATCTCCAAACTCTGCTCTCTGTAACAGGCCTTCTGCCCTACAGTCTCCAACCTCTGATCTCTGTAACAGTTCTTCTGATCCCCAATCTCCAAACTCTGCTCTCTGTAACACTCTTTCTATACCCCAGTCTCCATCCTCTGCTCTCTGTAAGAATCCTTTGACACCCCTGTCTCCAACCTCTCCTCTGTGGAAAAGTCCTTCTGCACCTCAGTCTCCAAACTCTGCAATCTGTAACGGTCCTTCTGCACCCCAGTCTCCAAATTCTACTCTCTGAAACGATCCTTCTGCACCTCAGTCTCCAAACTCTGCTCTCTCTAACAGTCCTTCTGCACCCCAGTCACCAACATCTGCTTGCTGCAACGGTCCTTCCGCACCCCAGTCTCCAAATTCTGCTCTCTGTAACAGGCCTTCTTCCCCTCAGTCTCCAACCTCATCTCTCTGCAACGGCCCTTCTGCACCCCTGTCTCCAACTTCTGTTCTCCGCAGCAGTCCTTCTGCACCACTGGCTACAAAATCTTTTCTCTGTAACAGTCCTTCTATACCCTAGACTAAGAACTCTACTTTCCATATCAATTATTCTGCACCCCAGTTTAAATCTTCTGCTCTCTTTAACAGTCCTACTGTACCTCAGTCTCCAACATCAGCTCTCTACAACAGTCCTTCTGCACCCCAGTCTCCAACCTCTGCTCTCTGCAAAAGTCCTTCTACACCCCAGTCTAAAACTCTGCTCTCTGCAAGGATCCTTCTGCATCCAAGTCTTCAACGTCTTCTCTCTGCAAAAGTCCTTCTACACCCAAGTCTTCAACCTCTTCTCTCTGCTACAGTACTTCAGCATCCCAGTCTCCAACCTCTACACTCTGCAACAGTCCTTGTGCACCACAATCTCCCTCCTCTGCTCTCTGCAACAGTCCTTTTGCACCCCAGTCTCCAACATCTGCTCTCTTCAACAGTCATTCTCCACCCCAGTCTCCAATCTCTGCTCTCTATAGTAGTCCTTCTGTACTGCATTCTCCAACCTCTGCTCTCTCTAAGGGTACTTCTGCACCTGAGTCTCAAAACTCTGCTTTCTGTATCAGTCCTTCTGCACCCCAATCTCCATCATCTGCTCTGTGTAACTGTACTTCTGCACCTTAGTCTCCAAGTCTGCTCTCTGCTACAGTCCTTCTGGTCCCCAATCTCCAACGTCTACTCTTTGCAACAGTCCTTCTACATCCCAGTCTAAAACCTCTCCTCTCTACAAGAGTCCTTCTGCACCTCAGTCTCCAACTTCTGCTCTCTGCAACTGTCCTTCTGCACCTCAGTCTCCAAACTCCACTCTTTGTAACAGTGCTTCTGCACTTCAGTCTCCAACCTCTGCTCTCTGTAAGATCCTTCTGCAACTTAGCCTCCAAACTCTGCTCTCTGTAACAGACCTTCTGCACCCCAGTCTCCAAACTCTGCTCTCTGTGTCAGTCCAGCTGCACCCCAGTCTCCAACCTCTGCTCTCTGCAACGATCCTTCTGCACCCCAGTCTCATACCTGTACTCACTGTAACAGTCCTTGTGTAACCCAGTCTACAACATCTTCTCTCTGCAATAGTTCTTGTGTACCTCAGTCTGAAATCTCTGCTCTCTGCAACAATCCTTCTGCACGCAGTCTCCAAACTCTGCTATTAGTAACAGTCCTTCTGTACCTCAGTCTCCGAACTCTGCTCCCTACAACAGTCCTTTTGCACCCAAGTCTCTAACATCTGCTCTCTTTAAGATCTTTCTGCACACCAGTCCCTAACCTCTGCTCGCTGTAACTGTCCTTCTGTACCGGATTCTTCAAACATTGCCCTCTACAACATTCCTTCTGCACCCCAGTCTCCAACATCTGCTTTCTCTATCAGTCCTTCTGCACCCCAGACTCCAACTTCTGCTCAATGTAACAGTCTGTCTACACGTCAGTCTTCAACCTCTGCTTTCTGCAACAGTCATTCTCCACCCATTTCTCCAAATACTGCTCTCTACAACATTCCTTCTTCACCCCAGTCTCCAACCTGTGCTTTATGCAACGATCCTTCTGCACCTCATTCTCCAACCTCTGCTCTCTGCAAAGATCCTTCTGCACACCAGTCTCCAACCTCTGCTCTCTCCAACAGTCTTTGTGAACCCCAGTCTCCAACATCTTCTCTCTGCAAAAGTTCTTCTGTACCTCAGTCTGAAAACTCTGCTCTCTGCAATAATCCATCTTCAGCCAAGTCTCCAAACTCTTTTCTCTGTAACAGTCCTTCTGTACCTCAGTCTCAAATCTCTGCTCCATAAAACAGTCCTTCTGCACACCAGTCTCCAACCTCTACTCTCTGTAAGATCCTTCTACACCACAGTCTCCAACCTCTGCTCTCTGTAACAGTCCTTGTGCACCCCAGTCTCCAAACTCTCCTCTATGCAACAGTCCTTCTGCACCCAGTTCTCCAACCTCTACGCTCTGTAAGATCCTTCTGCAATGCAGTCTCCAAACTCTGCTCTCTGTAACAGTCCTACTGCACCCCAGTATCCCACCTCTTCTCTCTGCAATAGTCGTCGTGCAACCCAGTCTCCAACCTCTACTGTCTGTAACATTCTTCTGCACCGCAGTCAACAAACTCTGTTCTCTGCAACAGTCCTTCTGCACCCCGGTCTCAAACCTGTGCTCTTTGTAACAGTTATTCTGTACTGCAGTCTCCAACCTCTGCTCTATGTAACGATCCTTCTGCACCCCAGTCTCTAACCTCTGCTCTCTGCAACAGTCCTTCTGCACCCTAATCTCCAACCTCTGCTCCCTGCAACTTTTCTTCTACACACAGGTCTCCAAACTTAGCTCTCTGTAACTGTCATTCTGCACCCCATTCTAAAACCTCTGCTCTCTGTAATGATCCTTCTGTACCAGAGCCTCCAAACTCTGCTCTCTGCAGCGATCCTTCTGCACGCCAGTCTCCAACCTGTGGTCTCCATACCTGTCTTTCTGACCCCAGTCTCCAACCTCTTCTCTCTGTAAAGATCCTTCTGCACCTCAGTCTCCAACCTCTGCTCTCTGTAACAATCTTTCTGCACCTCAGTTTCCAACGTCTGCTCTCTGTAACAGTCCTTCTGTACCTCAGTATCCAACCTCTGCTGTGAGTACCGATCCTTCTGTACCTCAGTCTCCAACCTCTGCTCTATATAACAGTCCATCTGCAACTCCGTCTTCAACATCTGCTCTCTGTAACAGGCCGTCTACACCTCAGTCTCCAGACTCGGCTCTCTGTAACAGTTCTTCTGCACCCCAGTCTCGAACCTCTGCTCTCTGTAACAGTCCTTCTGCACACGAGTCTCCAAACTCTGCTCTCTGTAACAATCCTTCTGCACCCCAGTCGCCAACCTCGGCTCTCTGTACAGTTCTTCTGCACCACAATCTCCTAACTCTGCTGCCTGTACACTCCTTCTGCACCCCAGTCTCCATCCTCTGCTCTCTGGAACAGTATATCTGCACCTCAATCTCCAATCTCTGCTCTCGGTAACAATCCTTCTGCACCTCTGTCTCCAACGTCTCCTCTCTATAACAGTTCTTCTGCACCCCAGTCTTCGACATCTGCACTCTGCAAAGGTCCTTCTGCACCAAGAATTTAAACTCTGCTCTCTGCAACAGTCCTTTTGTACCACAGTCTCCAAACTCTTCTCTCTATAACGGTCCTTCATCACACAAATTGCCAACCTCTGCTTTCTGAAAAAGTCCTTCTGCACCTCAGACTCCAACCCCTGCTCTCTGGAACAGTCCTTCTTAGCCTCAGTGTGAAACCTCTGCTCTCTGCAACAATCCTTCTAAACCCCAGTCTCCAAACTGTGCTATCTATAAAAATCCTTCTGCACCCCAGTCTCCAACATCTGCTCTCTGTAACAGGTCTTCTGCAACCCAGTCTCCAAACTGTGCTCTCAGTAACAGGCCTTCTGCACCCCAGTCTCCAACCTCTGCTCTCTGCAAAAGTCCTTCTACACCCCAGTCTCCAACCTCTGCTCTCTCCAACGATCATTCTACATTCCAGTCTCAAACATCTGTTCTCTGTAAGATCCTTCTGCACGCCGTTCTCCAAACGTTGCTCTCTGTAACAGTCATTCTGCACCTCAGTCTCCAACCTCATCTCTCTGCAACGGCCCTTCTGCACCCCAGTATCCAACCTCCGTTCTCTGCAGCTGTCCTTCTGCACCCCAGGCTACAAACTCTGTTCTCTGTAACAGTCCTTCTGCACCCCAGTCTATAAACTCTACTTTCCATACCAGTTATTCTGCACCCCAGTCTAAAACTTCTGCTCTCTGGATCAGTCCTTCTGCACCCCAGTCTCCAAACTCTGGTCTCTGCAAAAGTCCTTCTATATGCCAGTCTCCAACATCTGCTCTCTACATCGATCCTTCTGCATTCCAGTCTCCAACGTCTGCTCTCTGCAACAGTCCTTCTACACCACAGTCTTCAACATCTGCTCTTTGCTAAAGTCCTTCTGCACCCCAGTCTCCAACCTCTGCTCTCTGCAACATTTCTTCTGCACCCCAGTCTCCAACCTGTGCTCTCTGTAACTATCCTACTGCACGCAGGTCTCCAAACTCTGCTCTAGGTAGCGATCCTT
>NW_027521664.1:284992-316403 GCF_052094955.1 Ictidomys tridecemlineatus | reverse complement strand
AGTGTCCAACATCTGCTCTCTGCAACAGTCCTTCTGCACCCCAGTCTCCAAACTCTGCTCTCTGTAACAGTCCTTCTGTACCACAGTTTCCAACCTCTTCTCTCTATAACGATTCTTGTACAAGTGAAATGCCAACCTCTGCTTTCAGTAACAGTCCTTCAGAACCTCTTATTCCAAACTCTGCTCTCTGTATAAGTCCTTCTAAGCCTCAATCTGAAACCTCTGCTCTCTGCAACGATCCTTCTGCACAAAGTCTCCAAACTGTGCTATCTGTAACAATCCTTCTGCACCCCAGTCTCCAAACTCTGCTCTCTGTAGCAGGTCTTCTGCACCCCAGTCTCAAAATTCTGCTCTCTGTAGCAGGTCTTCTGCACCCCAGTCTCCAACCTTTTATCTCTGCAATGATCTTTCTGCACCTCAGTCTCCAAACTCTGTTCTCTGCAACAGTTCTTCTGCACCCCAGTCTCCAATCTCTGCTCTCTTCAACGATTGTTCTGCACGTCAGTTTTCAACCTCTGCTCCCTGTAACAATCATTCTGCAACTCAGTCTCCAACCTCTGCTCTCTGTGAAAGCCCTTCTGCACCCCAGTTTCTAACCTTTGTTCTCTGCAACAGTCCTTCTGCACCCCAGGCTCCAAACTCTGTTCTCTGTAACAGTTCTTCTGTACTGCTGTCTCCAACCTCTGCTGTCTGTAACGGTCCTTCTGCACCCCAGTCTCCAAACTCTACTTTCCATATCAGTTATTCTGAACCCTAGTCTCCAGCCTCTGCTCTCTGTGACAGTCCTTCTACACCTCAGTCTCCAACCTCTGCTCTCTGCAACAGGTTCGTCTGCACCCCAGTCTCAATCCTTTTTCGCAGCAACAGTCCTTCTACACCCCAGTCTCAAACCACTGCTCTCTGCAACGATCCTTCTGCACCCCAGTCTCCAAACTCTGTGCTCGGTAACAGTTTTTCTGCACCCCAATCTCCAAACTCTGCTCTCAGTAACACGCCTTCTGCACCCCAGTCTCCACCCTCTGATCTCTGTAACAATCATTCTGGACCTCAGTCTCCAACCTCTGCTCTCTGCTAAAGTGCTTCTGCACCCCAGTCTCCAACCTCTGCTCTCTGCAACATTTCTTCTGCACCCAGTCTCCAACCTGTGCTCTCTGAAACTATCCTACTGCACGCAGGTCTCCAAACTCTGCTCTAGGTAGTGATCCTTCTGCACCTCAGTCTCCAACCTCTGCTCAAGACAAAGATTTTTCTGCATCCCAGTCTCCAACGTCTGCTCTCTGCAACAGTCCTTCTACACCACAGTCTCCAACATCTGCTCTCTGCTAAAGTCCTTCTGCACCCCAGTCTCCAACCTCTGCTCTCTGCAACATTTCTTCTGCACCCCAGTCTCCAACAAGTGTTCTCTGTAACTATCCTACTGCACGCAGGTCCCCTAACTCTGCTCGCGGTAGCGATCCTTCTGGACCTCAGTCACCAACCTCTGCTCAAGACAAAGATTTTTCTGCATCCCAGTCTCCAACCTCTGCTCTCTGTAACAGTCCTTCTACACATCAGTGTCCAACCTCTGCTCTCTGTAGCGATCCTTCTGCACCTCATCTCCAAACTCTGCTCTCTGTAACAGGCCTTCTGCCCTACAGTCTCCAACCTCTGATCTCTGTAACAGTTCTTCTGATCCCCAATCTCCAAACTCTGCTCTCTGTAACACTCTTTCTGTACCCCAGTCTCCATCCTCTGCTCTCTGTAAGAATCCTTTGACACCCCTGTCTCCAACCTCTCCTCTGTGGAAAAGTCCTTCTGCACCTCAGTCTCCAAACTCTGCAATCTGTAACGGTCCTTCTGCACCCCAGTCTCCAAATTCTACTCTCTGAAACGATCTTTCTGCACCTCAGTCTCCAAACTCTGCTCTCTCTAACAGTCCTTCTGCACCCCAGTCTCCAACATCTGCTTGCTGCAACGGTCCTTCCGCACCCCAGTCTCCAAACTCTGCTCTCTGTATCAGGCCTTCTTCCCCTCAGTCTCCAACCTCATCTCTCTGCAACGGCCCTTCTGCACCCCTGTCTCCAACTTCTGTTCTCCGCAACAGTCCTTCTGCACCACTGGCTACAAAATCTTTTCTCTGTAACAGTCCTTCTATACCCTAGACTAAGAACTCTACTTTCCATATCAATTATTCTGCACCCAAGTTTAAATCTTCTGCTCTCTTTAACAGTCCTACTGTACCTCAGTCTCCAACATCTGCTCTCTACAACAGTCCTTCTGCACCCCAGTCTCCAACCTCTGCTCTCTGCAAAAGTCCTTCTACACCCCAGTCTAAAACTCTGCTCTCTGCAAGGATCCTTCTGCATCCAAGTCTTCAACGTCTTCTCTCTGCAACAGTCCTTCTACACCCAAGTCTTCAACCTCTTCTCTCTGCTACAGTACTTCAGCATCCCAGTCTCCAACCTCTACACTCTGCAACAGTCCTTCTGCACCACAGTCTCCCTCCTCTTCTGTCTGCAACAGTCCTTTTGCACCCCAGTCTCCAACATCTGCTCTCTTCAACAGTCATTCTCCACCCCAGTCTCCAATCTCTGCTCTCTATAGTAGTCCTTCTGTACTGCATTCTCCAACCTCTGCTCTCTCTAAGGGTACTTCTGCACCTGAGTCTCAAAACTCTGCTTTCTGTATCAGTCCTTCTGCACCCCAATCTCCATCATCTGCTCTGTGTAACTGTACTTCTGCACCTTAGTCTCCTAGTCTGCTCTCTGCTACAGTACTTCTGGTCCCCAATCTCCAACGTCTACTCTTTGCAACAGTCCTTCTACATCCCAGTCTAAAACCTCTCCTCTCTACAAGAGTCCTTCTGCACCTCAGTCTCCAACTTCTGCTCTCTGCAACTGTCCTTCTGCACCTCAGTCTCCAAACTCCACTCTTTGTAACAGTGCTTCTGCACTTCAGTCTCCAACCTCTGCTCTCCGTAAGATCCTTCTGCAACTTAGCCTCCAAACTCTGCTCTCTGTAACAGACCTTCTGCACCCCAGTCTCCAAACTCTGCTCTCTGTGTCAGTCCAGCTGCACCCCAGTCTCCAACCTCTGCTCTCTGCAACGATCCTTCTGCACCCCAGTCTCATACCTGTACTCACTGTAACAGTCCTTGTGTAACCCATTCTACAACATCTTCTCTCTGCAACAGTTCTTGTGTACCTCAGTCTGAAATCTCTGCTCTCTGCAATAATCCTTCTGCACGCAGTCTCCAACCTCTGCTATTAGTAACAGTCCTTCTGTACCTCAGTCTCCGAACTCTGCTCCCTACAACAGTCTTTTTGCACCCAAGTCTCTAACATATGCTCTCTTTAAGATCTTTCTGCACACCAGTCCCTAAACTCTGCTCGCTGTAACTGTCCTTCTGTACCGGATTCTTCAAACATTGCCCTCTACAACATTCCTTCTGCACCCCAGTCTCCAACATCTGCTTTCTCTATCAGTCCTTCTGCACCCCAGACTCCAACTTCTGCTCAATGTAACAGTCTGTCTACACGTCAGTCTTCAACCTCTGCTTTCTGCAACAGTCCTTCTCCACCCATTTATCCAAATACTGCTCTCTACAACATTCCTTCTGCACCCCAGTCTCCAACCTATGCTTTCTGCAACGATCCTTCTGCACCTCATTCTCCAACCTCTGCTCTCTGCAAAGATCCTTCTGCACACCAGTCTCCAACCTGTGCTCTCTCAAACAGTCTTTGTGAACCCCAGTCTGCAACATCTTCTCTCTGCAAAAGTTCTTCTGTACCTCAGTCTGAAAACTCTGCTCTCTGCAATAATCCCATCTTCAGCCAAGTCTCCAAACTCTTTTCTCTGTAACAGTCCTTCTGTACCTCAGTCTCAAATCTCTGCTCCATAAAACAGTCCTTCTGCACACCAGTCTCCAACCTCTACTCTCTGTAAGATCCTTCTACACCACAGTCTCCAACCTCTGCTCTCTGTAACAGTCCTTGTGCACCCCAGTCTCCAAACTCTCCTCTATGCAACAGTCCTTCTGCACCCAGTTCTCCAACCTCTACGCTCTGTAAGATCCTTCTGCAATGCAGTCTCCAAACTCTGCTCTCTGTAACAGTCCTACTGCACCCCAGTATCCAACCTCTTCTCTCTGCAATAGTCCTCGTGCAACCCAGTCTCCAACCTCTACTGTCTGTAACATTCTTCTGCACCGCAGTCTCCAAACTCTGTTCTCTGCAACAGTCCTTCTGCACCCAGGTCTCAAACCTGTGCTCTTTGTAACAGTTATTCTGTACTGCAGTCTCCAACCTCTGCTCCATGTAACGATCCTTCTGCACCCCAGTCTCTAACCTCTGCTCTCTGCAACAGTCCTTCTGCACCCGAATCTCCAACCTCTGCTCCCTGCAACATTTCTTCTACACACAGGTCTCCAAACTTAGCTCTCTGTAACTGTCATTCTGCACCCCATTCTAAAACCTCTGCTCTCTGTAACGATCCTTCTGTACCAGAGCCTCCAAACTCTGCTCTCTGCAGCGATCCTTCTGCACGCCAGTCTCCAACCTGTGGTCTCCATAACTGTCTTTCTGACCCCAGTCTCCAACCTCTGCTCTCTGTAAAGATCCTTCTGCACCTCAGTCTCCAACCTCTGCTCTCTGTAACAATCTTTCTGCACCTCAGTTTCCAACGTCTGCTCTCTGTAACACTCCTTCTGTACCTCAGTATCCAACCTCTGCTGTGAGTACCGATCCTTCTGTACCTCAGTCTCCAAACTCTGCTCTATATAACAGTCCTTCTGCAAGTCCGTCTTCAACATCTGCTCTCTGTAACAGGCCGTCTACACCTCAGTCTCCAGACTCGGCTCCCTGTAACAGTTCTTCTGCACCCCAGTCTCGAACCTGTGCTCTCTATAACAGTCCTTCTGCACACGAGTCTCCAAACTCTGCTCTCTGTAACAATCCTTCTGCACCCCAGTCGCCAACCTCGGCTCTCTGTACAGTTCTTCTGCACCACAATCTCCTAACTCTGCTGCCTGTACACTCCTTCTGCACCCCAGTCTCCATCCTCTGCTCTCTGGAACAGTATATCTGCACCTCAATCTCCAATCTCTGCTCTCTGTAACAATCCTTCTGCACCTCTGTCTCCAACGTCTCCTCACTATAACAGTCCTTCTGCACCCCAGTCTTCGACATCTGCACTCTGCAAAGGTCCTTCTGCACCAAGACTTTAAACTCTGCTCTCTGTAACAGTCCTTTTGTACCACAGTCTCCAAACTCTTCTCTCTATAACGGTCCTTCTTCACACAAATTGCCAACCTCTGCTTTCTGAAAAAGTCCTTCTGCACCTCAGACTCCAACCCCTGCTCTCTAGAACAGTTCTTCTTAGCCTCAGTGTGAAACCTCTGCTCTCTGCAAAAATCCTTCTAAACCCCAGTATCCAAACTGTGCTATCTATAAAAATCCTTCTGCACCCCAGTCTCCAACATCTGCTCTCTGTAACAGGTCTTCTGCAACCCAGTCTCCAAACTGTGCTCTCTGTAACAGGCATACTGCACCCCAGTCTCCAACCTCTGCTCTCTGCAAAAGTCCTTCTACACCCCAGTCTCCAACCTCTGCTCTCTCCAACGATCATTCTACATTCCAGTCTCCAACATCTGTTCTCTGTAAGATCCTTCTGCACGCCGTTCTCCAAACGTTGCTCTCTGTAACAGTCATTCTGCACCTCAGTCTCCAACCTCATATCTCTGCAACGGCTTTTCTGCACCCCAGTATCCAACCTCCGTTCTCTGCTGCTGTCCTTCTGCACCCCAGGCTACAAACTCTGTTCTCTGTAACAGTCCTTCTGCACCCCAGTCTATAAACTCTACTTTCCATACCAGTTATTCTGCACCCCAGTCTAAAACTTCTGCTCTCTGGATCAGTCCTTCTGCACCCCAGTCTCCAAACTCTGCTCTCTGCAAAAATCCTTCTATATGCCAGTCTCCAACATCTGCTCTCCACATCGATCCTTCTGCATTCCAGTCTCCAACGTCTGCTCTCTGCAACAGTCCTTCTACACCACAGTCTTCAACATCTGCTCTTTGCTAAAGTCCTTCTGCACCCCAGTCTCCAACCTCTGCTCACTGCAACATTTCTTCTGCACCCCAGTCTCAAACCTGTGCTCTCTGTAACTATCCTACTGCACGCAGGTCTCCAAACTCTGCTCTAGGTAGCGATCCTTCTGCACCTCATTCTCCAACCTCTACTCAAGACAAAGTTTTTTCTGCATCCCAGTCTCCAACGTCTGCTCTCTGCAACAGTCCTTCTACACCACAGTCTCCAACATCTGCTCTCTGATAAAGTCCTTCTGCACCCCAGTCTCCAACCTCTGCTCTCTGCACCATTTCTTCTGCACCCCAGTCTCCAACAAGTGCTCTCTGTAACTATCCTACTGCACGCAGGTCTCCAAGCTCTGCTCTAGGTAGCGATCCTTCTGCACCTCAGTCTCCACCCTCTGCTCAAGACAAAGATTTTTCTGCATCCCAGTCTCCAACCTCTGCTCTCTGTAACAGGGCTTCTACACATCAGTGTCCAACCTCTGCTCTCTGTAGCGATCCTTCTGCACCTCATCTCCAAACTCTGCTCTCTGTAACAGGCCTTCTGCCCTACAGTCTCCAACTTCTGATCTCTGTAACAGTTCTTCTGATCCCCATTCTCCAAACTCTGCTCTCTGTAACACTCTTTCTTTACCCCAGTCTCCATCCTCTGCTCTCTGTAAGAATCCTTTGACACCCCTGTCTCCAACCTCTCCTCTATGAAAAAGTCCTTCTGCACCTCAGTCTCCAAACTCTGCAATCTGTAACGGTCCTTCTGCACCCCAGTCTCCATATTCTACTCTCTGAAACGATCCTCCTGCACCTGAGTCTCCAAACTCTGCTCTCTCTAACAGTCCTTCTGCACCCCAGTCTCCAATATCTGCTCGCTGCAATGGTCCTTCTGCACCCCAGTCTCCAAACTCTGCTCTCTGTAACAGGCCTTCTTCCCCTCAGTCTCCAACCTCATCTCTCTGCAACGGGGCCCTTCTGCTCCCCTGTCTCCAACTTCTGTTCTCCGCAACAGTCCTTCTGCACCACTGGCTACAAAATCTTTTCTCTGTAACAGTCCTTCTATACCCTAGACTAAGAACTCTACTTTCCGTATCAGTTATTCTGCACCCCTGTGTAAATCCTCTGCTCTCTTTAACAGTCCTACTGCACCTCAGTCTCCAACATCTGCTCTCTACAACAGTCCTTCTGCACCCCAGTCTCCAACCTCTGCTCTCTGCAAGAGTCCTTCTACACCCCAGTCTTAAACCTCTGCTCTCTGCAAGGATCCTTCTGCATCCAAGTCTTCAACGTCTTCTCTCTGCACCAGTCCTTCTACACCCAAGTCTCCAACCTCTTCTCTCTGCTATAGTACTTCTGCATCCCAGTCTCCAACCACTACACTCTGCAACAGTCCTTCTGCACCACAGTCTCCCTCCTCTGCTCTCTGCAACAGTCTTTATGCACCCCAGTCTCCAACATCTGCTCTCTTCAACAGTCATTCTCCACCCCAATCTCCAATCTCTGCTCTCTGTAATAGTCCTTCTGTACTGCATTCTCCAACCTCTGCTCTCTCTAAGGGTACTTCTGCACCTGAGTCTCAAAACTCTGCTTTCTGTATAAGTCCTTCTGCACCCCAATCTCCATCATCTGCTCTGTGTAACTGTACTTCTGCACCTTAGTCTCCAAGTCTGCTCTCTGCTACAGTCCTTCTGGTCCCCAATCTCCAACGTCTACTCTTTGCAACAGTCCTTCTACATCCCAGTCTAAAACCTCTCCTCTCTACAAGAGTCCTTCTGCAACTCAGTCTCCAACCTCCACTCTTTGTAACAGTGCTTCTGCACTTCGGTCTCCAACCTCTGCTCTCTGTAAGATCCTTCTGCAACTTAGCCTCCAAACTCTGCTCTCTGTAACAGACCTTTTGCACCCCAGTCTCCAAACTCTGCTCTCTGTGTCAGTCCAGCTGCACCCCAGTCTCCAAACTCTGCTCTCTGCAACGATCCTTCTGCACCTCAGTCTCATACCTGTGCTCACTGTAACAGTCCTTGTGTAACCCAGTCTACAACATCTTCTCTCTGCAATAGTTCTTGTGTACCTCAGTCTGAAATCTCTGCTCTCTGCAATAATCCTTCTGCACGCAGTCTCCAACCTCTGCTATTAGTAACAGTCCTTCTGTACCTCAGTCTCCGAACTCTGCTCCCTACAACAGTCCTTTTGCACCCAAGTCTCCAACATCTGCTCTCTTTAAGATCTTTCTGCACACCAGTCTCTAACCTCTGCTCGCTGTAACTGTCCTTCTGTACCGGGTTCTTCAAACATTGCCCTCTACAACATTCCTTCTGCACCCCAGTCTCCAACATCTGCTTTCTCTATCAGTCCTTCTGCACCCCAGACTCCAACTTCTGCTCAATGTAACCGTCTTTCTGCACGTCAGTCTTCAACCTCTGCTTTCTGCAACAGTCCTTCTCCACCCATTTATCCAAATACTGCTCTCTACAACATTCCTTCTGCACCCCAGTCTCCAACCTGTGCTTTCTGCAACGATCCTTCTGCACCTCATTCTCCAACCTCTGCTCTCTGCAAAGATCCTTCTGCACACCAGTCTCCAACCTCTGCTCTCTCCAACAGTCTTTGTGAACCCCAGTCTGCAACATCTTCTCTCTGCAAAAGTTCTTCTGTACCTCAGTCTGAAAACTCTGCTCTCTGCAATAATCCATCTTCAGCCCAGTCTCCAAACTTTGCTCTCTGTAACAGTCCTTCTGTACCTCAGTCTCCAATCTCTGCTATATGAAACAGTCCTTCTGCACCCCAGTATCCAACATCTGCTCTCTGCAAGTATCGTTCTCCACCAAAGTCTCCATCCTCTGCTCTACTCAAAGATCATTCTGCACCTCAGTCTCCAAACTCTGCTCTCTGCAACGATCTTCTGCACACGAGTCGTCAACCTCTGCTTTCTGTAACAGTCCTTATGCAGCTCAGTCTCCAACATATGCTGTCTCTAAGATCCTTCTGCACACCAGTCTACAACATCTGCTCTCTGAAACGATTCTTTAGAACCCCAGTATTCAAACTCTGCTTTCTGTAACAGTCATTCTGTACAGCAGTCTCCAAACTCTGTTCTCTGTAAAGGTCCTTCTACACCCCAGTCTCCAACCTCTACTTTCTGTATTAGTCCTTCTGCACCCCAGTCTCCAAACTCTGCTCTCTGTAACAGTTCTTCTGCACACCAATCTCCAGACTCTGCTCTCTGTAACACACCTTCTGCACTCCAGTTTCCACCCTCTGATCTCTGTAACAATTCGTCTGGACAGCAGTCTACAATCTCTGCTATCTACAACGTTCTGTCTGCTCCTCAGTCTTCAAACTCTACTCTCTGTAAAAGTCCTTCTGCACTTCAGTCTCCAAACTCTGCTCTCTGTAAGATCCTCCTGCAACACATTCTCCAAACTCTGCTCTCTGTAACAGTCCTTCTGCACCCGAGTCTCCAAACTCTGCTCTCTGTAAAAGGGCTTCTGCACCCCAGTCTTATAACTCTGCTCTCTTTAACAGGACTTCTGCACCCAAGTCTCTAACATCTTCTCTCTGCAATGGTCATTTTGCACCCCAGTCTCCAAACTCTGCTCTCTGTAACAGTCCTTCTGTACCGCAGTCTCCTACCTCTTCTCTCTGTTACGGTCCTCTGCACCCCAATTGCCAACCTCTTCTTTCTGTAATAGTCCTTCTGCCCCTCAGACTACAACTTATGCTCTCTGTAACAGTCCATCTACACCTCAGCCTGTAACCTCTGCTCTCTGCAACGATCCTTCTGTACCCCAGTCTCTGAACTGTGCTATCTGTAACAGTCCTTCTGCACCCCTATCTCAGTCCTCTGCTCTCTGTAAAAGGCCTTCTGCACACCAGTCTCCATACTCTGCTCTCTGTAACAGTCCTTCTGCACCTCAGTCTGAAAACGCTGCTCTCTGGAACAATCCTTCTGCATTCCAGTCTTAAACCTCTGCTCTTGTAAAACTCCTTATGCACCTCTGTCTGCAAAATGCTCTCTGTAAGATCCTTCTGCAACCCAGTCTCGAAACTGCTATCTGTAACAGTCCTTCTGCACCCCAGTCTCCAACCTCTGCTCTCTGCAACAGTCCTTCTGCACACCAGTCTCCAACCTATACTCTCTGTAAGATCCTTCTAAACCACAGTCTCCAACCTCTGCTCTCTGTAACAGTCCTTGTGCACCCCAGTCTCCAAACTCTCCTCTATGCAACAGTCCTTCTGCACCCAGTTCTCCAACTTCTACACTCTGTAAGATCCTTCTGCACCTCAGTCTCCAACCTCTGCTCTCTGTAACAATCTTTCTGCACCTCAGTTTCCAATGTCTGCTCTTTGTAACAGGCCGTCTACACCTCAGTCTCCAGACTCGGCTCTCTGTAACAGTTCTTTTGCAGCCCAGTCTCGAACCTCTGCTCTCTGTAACAGTCCTTCTGCACATGAGTCTCCAAACTCTGCTCTCTGTTACAATCCTTCTGCACCCCAGTCGCCAACCTCGGCTCTCTGTACAGTTCTTCTGCACCACAATCTCCTAACTCTGCTCTCTGTAACACTCCTTCTGCACCCCAGTCTCCATCCTCTGCTCTCTGCAACAGTATATCTGCACCTCAATCTCCAATCTCTGCTCTCTGTAACAATCCTTGTGCACCCCTGTCTTCAACGTCTCCTCTCTATAACAGTCCTTCTGCACCCAAGTCTTCGACATCTACTCTCTGCAACGGTCCTTCTGCACCCAAGAGTCCAAACACTGCTCTCTGTAACAGTCCTTCTGTACCGCAGTCTCCAAACTCTTCTCTCTATAACGGTCCTTCTTCACACAAATTGCCAACCTCTGCTTTCTGAAAAAGTCCTTCTGCACCTCAGACTCCAACCCCTGCTCTCTGGAACAGTCCTTCTTAGCCTCAGTGTGAAACCTCTGCTCTCTGCAACAATCCTTCTAAACCCCAGTCTCCAAACTGTGCTATCTATAAAAATCCTTCAGCACCCCAGTCTCCAACATCTGCTCTCTGTAACAGGTCTTCTGCAACCCAGTCTCCAAACTGTGCTCTCTGTAACAGGCATACTGCACCCCAGTCTCCAACCTCTGCTCTCTGCAAAAGTCCTTCTACACCCCAGTCTCCAACCTCTGCTCTCTCCAACGATCATTCTACATTCCAGTCTCCAACATCTGTTCTCTGTAAGATCCTTCTGCACGCCGTTCTCCAAACGTTGCTCTCTGTAACAGTCATTCTGCACCTCAGTCTCCAACCTCATCTCTTTGCAACGGCCTTTCTGCACCCCAGTATCCAACCTCCGTTCTCTGCAGCTGTCCTTCTGCACCCCAGGCTACAAACTCTGTTCTCTGTAACAGTTTTTCTGAACCTCAATCTCCAAACTCTGCTCTCAGTAACACGCCTTCTGCACCCCAGTCTCCACCCTCTGATCTCTGTAACAATCATTCTGGACCTCAGTCTCCAACCTCTGCTCTCTGCTAAAGTCCTTCTGCACCCCAGTCTCCAACCTCTGCTCTCTGCAACATTTCTTCTGCACACCAGTCTCCAACCTGTGCTCTCTGTAACTATCCTACTGCACGCAGGTCTCCAAAATCTGCTCTAGGTAGCGATCCTTCTGCACCTCAGTCTCCAACCTCTGCTCAAGACAAAGATTTTTCTGCATCCCAGTCTCCAACCTCTGCTCTCTGTAACAGTCCTTCTACACATCAGTGTCCAACCTCTGCTCTCTGTAGCAATCCTTCTGCACCTCATCTCCAAACTCTGCTCTCTGTAACAGGCCTTCTGCCCTACAGTCTCCAACCTCTGATCTCTGTAACAGTTCTTCTGATCCCCAATCTCCAAACTCTTCTCTCTGTAACACTCTTTCTGTACCCCAGTCTCCATCCTCTGCTCTCTGTAAGAATCCTTTGACACCCCTGTCTCCAACCTCTCCTCTGTGGAAAAGTCCTTCTGCACCTCAGTCTCCAAACTCTGCAATTTGTAACGGTCCTTCTGCATCCCAGTCTTCAAATTATACTCTCTGAGACGATCCTTCTGCACCTCAGTCTCCAAACTGCTCTCTCTAACAATCCTTCTGCACCCCAGTCTCCAACATCTGCTCTCTGCAACAGTCCTTCTGCACCCCAGTCTCCAAACTCTGCTCTCTGTAACAGGCCTTCTTCCCCTCAGTCTCCAACCTCATCTCTCTGCAATGGCCCTTCTGCACTCCTGTCTCCAACTTCTGTTCTCCGCAACAGTCCTTCTGCACCACAGGCTACAAAATTTTTTGTCTGTAACAGTCCTTCTATACCCTAGACTAAGAACTCTACTTTCCGTATCAGTTATTCTGCACCCCAGTTTAAATCCTCTGCTCTCTTTAACAGTCTTACTGCACCTCAGTCTCAAACCTCTGCTCTCTGCAAAAGTCCTTCTACACCCCAGTCTACATCCTCTGCTCTCTGCCAGGATCTTTCTGCATCCAAGTCTTAAACGTCTTCTCTCTGCAACAGTCCTTCTACACCCAAGTCTACAACCTCTTCTCTCTGCTACAGTACTTCTGCATCCCAGTCTCCAACCTCTGCACTCTGCAACATTGCTTCTGCACCCCAGTCTCCAACCTGTGCTCTCTGTAACTATCCTACTGCACCCTGGTCTCCAAACTCTGCTCTCTTTAGCGATCCTTCTGCACCTCAGTCTCCAACTTCTGCTCTCTGCAATGATCCTTCTGCACCCCAGTCTTCAAACTCTTCTCTCTGCAACAGTCCTTTTGCAACCCATACTCCAAGCTCTGCTCTCTGTAACAGTCCTTCTGCACATCAGAGTCACAAATCTCCTATCTATAACAATCCTTCTGCACCTCATCTCCAAACTCTGCTCTCTGTAACAGGCCTTCTGCACCAAAGTCTCCAAACTCTGCTCTCTGTAACAGTTCTTCTGAACCCCAATCTCCAAACTCTGCTCTCTGTAACACTTCTTCTGAACCCCAGTCTCCATCCTCTGCTCTCTGTAAGAATCCTTTGACACCCCAGTCTGCAACCTCTCCTCTCTGTAAAAGTCTTTCTGCACCTCAGTATCCAACCTCTGCAATCTGTAACGGTCTTTCTGCACCCCACTCTCCAAACTCTATTCTCTGAAACGATCCTTCTGCACCTCAGTTTCCAACTCCTCTGTCTGTAACTGTCTTTCTCTATCCCAGTCTCCAACCTCTTCTCTCTGCAATGATCCTTCTGCACCTCTGTCTCCAAACTCTGCTCTCTGCAACAGTCCTTCTGCACACAATTCTCCAGACTATGCTCTCTGGAATATCCTTTTTCTTCCCAGTCTCCAAACTCTGCTCTCTGTAGCAGTGCTTCTGCACCCCAGTATCCAAACTCTGCTCTCTGTAAATGTTCTCCTGCACATCAGTTTCCAAACATTTCCCTCTGTAATGGTCTTTCTGCCCCACAGTCTCCACCTGTGCTTTCTGTAACAATCCTTCTGCACCTCAATCTTTAACGTCTGCTCTTTGTAACAGTCTTTCTCCACCCCAGTGTTCAACATCTGCTCACTACAACGGTACTTCTGCATCCCAGTCTCAATCCTCTTCTCTCTGCAACAGTCCTTCTACACCCCAGTCTCAAACCACTGCACTCTGCAACGATCCTTTTGCACCCCAGTCTCCAAACTCTGCTTTCGGTAACAGTTTTTTTGCACCCCATTCTCTAAACTCTGCTCTCAGTAACACGCATTCTGCACCCCAGTTTTCACCCTCTGACCTCCGTAACAATCATTCTGGACCTCAGTCTCCAAACTCTGCTCTCTACAACAGTCCTTCTGCTCCTACGTCTCCAAACTCTACTCTCTGTTTAAGTCCTTCTGAACTTCAATCTCCAATATCTGCTCTCCTTATGATCCTTCTGCAACCCACTCTTAAAACTTTGCTCTCTGTAACAGTCCTTCTGCACCCCAGTGTCCAACATCTGCTCTCTGCAACGAACCTTATTCTCCCCAGGTTTCAACTTCTGCTCTCTGCAATGGTCCTTCTGCACCCAAGTTTCCGACCGCTGCTCTTTGTAACAGTCCTTCTGCACCTAAGTCTCCAAACTCTGCTCTCTGCAACAGTCCTTCTGCACCCCAGTATCCAACCTCTCCTCTCGGTAACAGTTTTTCTGCACCCGAATCTCCAAACGCTGCTCTCTGTATCACTCCTTCTGCACCCCAGTCTCCACCCTCTGATCTCTGTAACAATCCTTCTGGACCTCAGTCTCCAACCTCTGCTCTCTGTAACACTCCTTCTGCACCCCAGTCTCCATCCTCTGCTCTCTGTGAGAATCCTTTGACACCCCAGTCTCCAACCTCTCCTCTCTGTAAAAGTCTTTCTGCACCCCAGTCTCCAGCCTCTACTCTCTGAAACGATCCTTCTGCACCTCAGTCTCCAACCTCTGCTGTCTGTAACTGTCTTTCTCTATCCCAGTCTCCAACCTCTTCTCTCTGCAATGATCCTTCTGCACCTCAGTCTCCAAACTCTGCTCTCTGCAACAGTCCTTCTGCACACCAATCTTCAGACTATGCTCTCTGAAAGATCCTTTTTCATCTAAGTCTCCAAACTCTACTCTCTGTAGCAGTGCTTCTGCACCCCAGTATTTAAACTATGCTCTCTGTAAAAGTTCTCCTGCACCTCAGTCTCCAAACCTTTGCTCTCTGTAATTGTCCTTCTGCTCCACATTCTTTAACTCTGCTCTCTGTAACAATCCTTCTGCACCTCAGTCTTTAACGTCTGCTCTTTGTAACAGTCTCTCTCCACCCCAGTGTCCAACATCTGCTCTCTGCAAGGGTCCTTCTGCACCCCAGTCTCCAAACTCTGCTCTCTGTAACAGTCCATCTGTACCGCAGTCTCCAACCTCTTCTCTGTATAATGATCCTTCTACAGGCGAATTGCCAACCTCTGCTTTCAGTAACAGTCCTTCAGAACCTCAGATTCTAAACTCTGCTCTCTGTATAATTCCTTCTAAGCCTCAGTCTGAAACCTCTGCTCTCTGCAACAATCCTTCTGCACGAAAGTCTCCAAACTGTGCTATCTGTAACAATCCTTCTGCACCCCAGTCTCCAAACTCTGCTCTCTGTAACAGGTCTTCTCCATCCCAGTCTCCAAATTCTGCTCTCTGTAACAGGCCTTCTGCACCCCAGTCTCCAACCTTTTCTCTCTGCAATGATCCTTCTGCACCTCAGTCTCCAACCTCTGCTCTCTGCAACAATCCTTCTGCAACTAAGTCTCCAAACTCTGCTCTCTGTGAAAGCCCTTCTGCACCTTAATTTCCAACCTCTGTTCTCTGCAACAGTCCTTCTGCACCCCAAACTCCAAACTTTGCTCTCTGTAACAGTTCTTCTGTACTGCAGTCTCTAACCTCTGCTGTCTGTAACGGTCATTCTGCACCCCAGTCTCTAAACTCTACTTTTCATAACAGTTGTTCTGCACCCCAGTCTCCAGCCTCTGCTCTCTGTGACAGTCCTTCTGCACCTCAGTCTCCAAACTCTGCTCTCGGTAACAGTTTTTCTGCACCCCATTCTCCAAACTCTGCTCTCAGTAACACTCCTTCTGCACCCCTGTCTCCATTCTCTGATCTCTGTAAAAATCATTCTAGACCTCAGTCTCCAACCTCTGCTCTCTACAACAGTCCTTCTGCTCCTAAGTCTACAACCTCTACTCTCTGTAAAAGTACTTCTGCACCTCAGTCTCCAAAATCTGCTCTCTGTAAGATCCTTCTGCAACCCATTCTTAAAACTCTGCTCTCTGTAACAGTCCTTCTGCACCCCAGTGTCCAACATCTGCTCTCTTCAATGGTCCTTCTGCACCCAAGTTTCTTACCGCTGCTCTTTGTAACAGTCCTTCTGCACCTAAGTCTCCAAATTCTGCTCTCTTCAACAGTCCTTCTGCACCCCAGTATTCAACCTCTGCTCTCGGTAACAGTTTTTCTGCACCCCAATCTCCAAACTGTGCTTTCTGTTACACTCCTTCTGAACCCCAGTCTACACCCTCTGATCTCTGTAACAATCCTTCTGGACCTCAGTCTCCAACCTCTGCTCTCTACAACAGTCCTTCTGCTCCTAAGTCTCCAAACTCTGCTCTCTGCAACAGTCCTTCTGCACCCCAGTATCCAACTTCTGCTCTCGGTAAAGATTTTCTGCAACCCAATCTCCAAACTCTGCTCTCTGTATCACTCCTTCTTCACCCCAGTCTCCAACCTCTGATCTCTGTAACAATGATTCTGGACCTCAGTCTCCAACCTCTCCTCTCTACAACAGTCCTTCTGCTCCTAATTCTCCAAACTCTCCTCTGTGTAAAAGTCCTTCTGCACCCCAGTCTCCAAATTCTACTCTTTGAAACGATCCTTCTGAACCTCAGTCTCCAAACTCTGCTCTCTCTAACAGTCCTTCTGCACCCCCAGTCTCCAACATCTGCTCGCTGCAACGGTCCTTCTGCACCCCAGTCTCCAAACTCTGCTCTCTGTAAGAATCCTTCTGCACCCCAGTCTGCACCCTCTGTTCTCTGCAACAGTCCTTCTGCATCACGGTCTCCAAACTTTTCTCTCTGTAAAAGTCCTTCTCTTCTGGAGTCTCCAAACTCTTCTCTCTCTAACTGTCCTTCTTAAGTCCAGTCTCCAACCTCTGCTTTGTGTATCAGTTCTTCTGCACCCCAGTCTCCAACCTCTGCTCTGTGTATCAGTCCTTTTGCACCTCAGTCTCCAACCTCTGTTGTCTGCCGCAGTCCTTTTACACCCCAGGAACCAAACTCTGCTCTGTGTAACGATACTTCTGAAATTTAGTTTCCAACCTCTGCTCTCTGCAACGATACTTCTGCACCCAAGTTTCGAACCTCTGCTCTCTGCATCAGTCCTTATACACCCAAGTCTCCAAACTCTGCTCTCTGCAACATTTATTCTGCACCTCACTCTCCAACCTGTGCTCTCTGTAACTATCCTTCTGCAACTCAGTCTCCATCCTCTGCTCTCTCTAACAGTCCTTCTGCAACCCAGTCTCCAACATCTTCTCTCTGCAACGATCCTTCTTCTACCCAGTCTCCAACCTCTGCTCTCTGTATTAGTCTTTTGTGTCGCAGTCTCCAACCTTTTCTCTTTGTAACGGTCCATCTTCACCCAAATTACCAACCTCTACTTTCTATAACAGTCCTTCTGGACCTCAGACTCCAACCTCTCCTCTCTGTAACAGTCCTTCTAAGAATCAGTCTGAAAGCTCTGCTCTATGCATCGATCCTTCTACACCCCAGTCTCCAAACTGTGCTATCTATAACAATCCTTCTGCACCTAAGACTCCAACCTCTGCTCTCTGTAACAGGTCTTCTGCAACCCAGTGTCTAAACTCTGCTCTCTGTAACAGGCCTTCTGCCCCTCAGTCTCCATCCTCATCTCTCTGCAACGGCCTTTCTGCACCCCTGTCTCCAACTTCTGTTCTACTCAACAGTTCTTCTGCACCCCAGGCTACAAAATCTGTTCTTTGTAACAGTCCTTCTGTACCCTGGACTACAAACTCTACTTTCCGTATCAGTTATTATGCACCCCAGTGTAAAACATCTGCTCTCTGTAACAGTCCTACTGCAACTCAGTCTCCAACATCTGCTCTCTACAACAGTCCTTCTGCACCCCAGTCTCCAACCTCTGCTCTCTGCAAAAGTCTTTCTACACCCCAGTCTCCAACATCTGCTCTCTGCAAGGATCCTTCTGCATCCCAGTCTTCAACATCTTCTCTCTGCAACAGTTCTTCTACACCCAAGTCTACAACCTCTTCTCTCTGCTACAGTACTTCTGCATCCCAGTCTCCAACCTCTACACTCTGCAACATTTTTTCTTCACCCCAGCCTCCAACCTGTGCTCTCTGTAACTATCCTACTGCACCCTGGTCTCCAAACTCTGCTTTCTTTAGCCATCCTTCTGCACCTCAGTCTCCAACCTCTGCTCTCTGCAACGATCTTTCTGCACCCCAGTCTTCAAACTCTTCTCTCTGCAACAGTCCTTTTTCACCCCCTACACCAAGCTCTGCTCTGTGTAACAGTCCTTCTGCACATCAGTGTCAAAAATCTGCTATCTGTAACAATCCTTCTGAACCTCAGTCTGCAACCTCTGCTCTCTGTAATGATTCTTCTGCACCTCATTTCCAAACTCTGCTCTGTGTAACAGTCCTTCTGCACCCCAGTCTCCAAATTCTACTCTCGGTAACAGTTTTTCTGCACCCCAATCTCCAAACTCTTCTCTCAGTAACACACCTTCTGCAACCCAGTCTCCACACTCTGATCTTTGTAACAATCATTCTGGACCTCAGTCTCCAACCTCTACTCTCTACAACAGTCCTTCTGCTTCTAAGTCTCCAACCTCTACTCTCTATAAAAGTCCTTCTGCACCTCAGTTTCCAACCTCTGCTCTCTGTAACAGTCCTTATTCAACTCAGTCTCCAAATTCTGCTCTCTGCAATAGTCCTTCTGCACCCAAGTCTCCAACACCTGCTCCCTGCAACAGTCCTTCTTCACCCCATTCTCCAACCTCTGGTCTCTGTAACAATCCTTCTGCACCTCTGTCTCTACCTCTGCTCTCTGCAATATTCCTTCTGCTCCTAAGTCTCCAACCTCTACTCTCTGAAAAAGTCTTTCTGCACCTCAGTCTCCAAATTCTGCTCTCTGTAAGATCCTTCTGCATCCCATTCTTAAAACTCTGCTCTCTGTAACAGTCCTTCTGAACCCCAGTGTCCAATATCTGCTCTCTGTGACGATCCTTATTCTCCCCAGGTTCCAACTTCTGCTCTCTGCAATGGTCCTTCTGCACCCCAGTTTCTGACTGCTGCTCTTTGTAACAGTCCTTCTGCACCTAAGTCTCCAAACTCTGCTCTCTGTAACAGTCCTTCTGCACCCCAGTCTCCAACAACTCCTCTCCGTAACAGTTTTTCTGCACCCCAATCTCCAAACTCTGCTCTCTGTTACACTCCTTTTGCACCCCAGTCTCCACCATCTGATCTCTGTAACAATCCTTCTGGACCTCAGTCTTCAACCTCTGCTCTCTACAACAGTTCTTCTGCTCCTAAGTCTCCAACCTCTACTCTCTATAAAAGTCCTTCTGCACCTCAGACTCCAAAATCTGCTCTCTGTAAGATCCTGCTGCAACCCATTCTTAAAACTCTGCTCTGTGTAACAATCTTTGTGCACCCGAGTCTCCAAACTCTGCTCTCTGTAACAGGCCTTCTGCACCCCAGTCTTCAACCTCTGCTCTGTGTAACAGGCCTTCTGCACCCCAGTCTCCAACCTGTGCTCTTTTCAATGATCCTTCAGCACTCCGGCATCCAATATCTACTCTGTGCAACAGTCCTTCTGCACCTCAGTCTGAAAACTCTGCTCTCTGAACCAATCGTTCTGCACCCCAGTTTCCAAACTTTGCTCTTTGTAACAAAACTTCTGAACCTCAAACTCCATAATGCTCTCTATAAGATCCTTCTACAACCCAGTCTCGAAACGGTGCTATATGTAACAGTGCTTCTGCACCCCAGGCTCAAAATTCTGCTGTCTGTAACAGACCATATGCACACCACTCTTCAAACTCTGCACTCTGTAACAGGCTTTCTGCAACCCAGTTTCAAACCTCTTCTCTCTGCAACGATTATTCTTCACCTCAGTCTCCATCCTCTGCTCTCTGCAACAGTCTTTCTGCACCCAAGTCTCCAACCTCTGCTCTCTGTAAAAATCCTTCTGCACCTCAGTCAAAAACCTCTGTTCTCTGCATCAGTTTTTCTGCACCTAAGTTTCCAAACTTTGCTCTCTGTAACAGTCCTTCTGTACCGCAGTCTCCAACCTCTACTCTCTGTAATGGTCCTTCTGCACCCCAGTCTCCAACGTCAGCTTTCTGTATCAGTTCTTCTTCACCCCAGTCTCCAATCTCGGCTCTCAGTAACAGTCCTTCTGCACCCCAGTCTCAAACTTCTGCTCTCTGCATTTTTTCTGCACCCCAGTCTCCATCTGTGCTCTCTGTAACTGTCCGTCTGCACCCCAGTCTCCAACCTCTGCTCTCTGTAACAATCTTTCTGCATCACAGTCTAAAACCTCTGCTCTCTGCAACGATCCTTCTGCCCCTCAGTCTCCAACCTCTGCTCTCTGCAATGATCCTTCTGCACCACAGTCTCCAACCTCTGCTCTCTGTGGGAGTCCTTCTGCACTTCAGTCTCAAACCTCTGCTCTCTATAACAATCCTTCTGCACCTCAGTCTCCAAACTCTGCTCTCTGTAACCGTCCTTCTGCACTTCAGTATCCAACCTCTGCTTTCTGTATAAGTCCTTCTGCACCTCAGTCTCCAAACTTCGCTCTCTGTAATAGTCCTGCTGCACTGCAGTCTCAAAAATCTGCTCTCTGTAACAGGTTTTCTGAACCCCAGTCTCCAACTTCTTCTCTCTATAACGGTCCTTCTGCATGCCAATTGCCAACCTCTGATTTCTGTAACAGTCCTTCTGCACCTAAGTGTTCAAATTTTGCTCTCTGTTACAGTCCTTCTAAGCCTCAGTCTGAAACCTCTGCTCTCTGCAACGATAATTCTGCACCCCAGTCTCCAAATTGTGCTATCGGTAACAATCCTTCTGAACCCCAGTCTCCAACATTTGCTCTCTGTACCAGGTCTTCTGCACCCCAGTCTCCAAACTCTGCTCTCTCTAACAGGTTTTCTGCACCCCAGTCTCCAAACATTTCTCTCTTCAACGATCCTTCTGCACCTCAGTCTCCAAACTCTGCTCTCTGTAACAGTCCTTCTGAACCCCAGTATCCAAACTCTGCTTTCTGTAAAAGTCCTTCTGCACCTCCGTCTCCAACCTTTGTTCTTTGTAATGGTCCTTCAGCACCCCAGTATTCAACCTTTTCTCTCTGTAACAATCATTCTGCACCCCAGTCTTCAACCTCTGCTCTCTGTAACAGGCCTTCTGCACCCCAGTCTCCAACCTGTGCTCTCTGCAACGATCCTTCAGCACCCCAGGATCCAATATCTGGTGTCTGAAACAGTCCTTCTCCAACTCAGACTCCAGCCTCTGCTCTCTGTAACAGTCCTTCTAAGCCTTCTCTGAAACCTCTGATCTCTGCAACGATCCTTCTGCACCCCAGTCTCCGAACTGTGCTATCTGTAACCATCCTTCTGCACAGAAGTTTTCAACCTATTCTCTCTACCAGGTCTTCTGCACCCCAGTCTGCAAACTCTGCCTCTCTGTAACAGGCCTAATGTACCCCAGTCTCCAAACTCTTCTCTCTGCAATAATCCTTCTGCACCTCAGTCTCCAAACTCTGCTCTCTGCAACAGTTTTTCTGCACCCCAGTCTCCGACCTCTGCTCTCTGTAAGATCCTTCTTCACCCCGGTTTCCAAACTTTGCTCTATATAACAGTCCTTCTGCACCTCATTCTCCAACATCTGCTCTCTGCAACGGTCCTACTGAATCCCAGAATTTAACCTCTGTTCTCTGCAACAGTCCTTCTGCACCCCTGGTTCTAAACACTTTTTTCCATATCAGTTATTCTGCACCCCAGTCTCCAAACTCTGCTCTCTGTAACAGTCCTTCTGCACCCCAGTCTCCAACCTCTGTTCTCTGCATCAGTCCTTCTGCCGCACAGTCTCCAACCTCTTCTCTATGCAATGATCCTTCTGCACCTCAGTCTTCAACCAAGCTCTCTGCAACAGTTCTTCTGCATCCCAGTCTCCGACCTCTGATCTCTGTAAGATCCTTCTTCACCCAGGTTTCCAAACTTTGCTCTCTATAACAGTCCTTCTGCACCTCAGTCTTCAACCTCTGCTCTCTTCAACGGTTCTACTGAACCCCAGAATCCAACCTCTGTTCTCTGCAACAGTCTTTCTGCACCCCAGTTTCAAAACACTTTTTTCAATATCAGTTATTCTGCACCCCAGTCTCTAAAGTCTGCTTTCTGTAACAGTCCTTCTACACCCCAGTTTCCAATTCTGCTCTCTGCAAAAGTCCTTCTGCACCTCAGTCTCCTCCTTCTGCTCTCTGCAACATTCTTTCTGCACCCCAGTATCCTAGCTCTGCTTTCTAACAATCTTTCTGCACCTCAGTCGCCAAACTCTGCTCTTTGCAACGGTCCTTCTGCACCCCAGTCTCCAACCTCTGTTCTCTCCATCAGTCCTTCTGCCCCACAGTCTCCAACCTCTTCTCTATGCAATGATCCTTCTGCACCTCAGTCTTCAACCTCTGCTCTCTGCAACAGTCCTTCTGCACCCCAGTCTCCGACCTCTGCTCTCTGTAAGATACTTCTTCACCCCGGTTTCCAAACATTGCTCTCTATAACAGTCCTGCACTTCAGTCTCCAACCTCTGCTCTCTGCAATGATCCTATTGAACCCCAGAATCCAACCTATGTTCTCTGCAACAGTCCTTCTGCACCCCAGTTTTAAAACACTTTTTTCCATATCAGTTATTCTGCACCCCAGTCTCCAATGTCTGCTTTCGGTATCAGTTCTTTTGCACACCAGTTTCCAACCTCTGCTCTCTGCAAAAGTGCTTCTGCACCGCAGTCTCCACCTTCTTCACTCTGAAACATTCCTTCTGCACCCCAGTATTTTAGCTCTGCTTTCTAACATTTCTTCTGAACCCCAGTCTCCATCTGTGCTCTCTGTAACTGTCCTTCTGCACCCCAGTCTTCATCCTCTGCTCTCTGTAAAGATCGTTCTGCACCACAGTCTCAAACCTCTGCTCTCTGCAAGGATCCTTTTGCACCTCAGTATCCAAACTCTGCTCTCTGCTATGATCTTTCTGCACCCAAGTCTCCAACTTCTGCTCTCTGTAACAGGCCTGCTGCACCCCAGTCTCTATCCTCTTCTCTCGGCAACGACCCTCTGCAACTCAGTCTCCAACCTCTGAGCTCTGCAACATTTCTTCTGCACCCCAGTCTCCAAAAACTTTTCTTTGCAATAGTACTTCTGCACCCTAGTCTCCAAACTCTGCTCTCCATAACAGTCCTTCTGTACCGCAGTCTCCAAACTCTGCTCTCAGTTAGGGTCCTTCTGCAACCCAGTCTCCAACCTCTGCTCTCTCTAACAGTCCTTCTGCACCTCATTCTCCAACCTCTGCTCTCTGCAACAGTCCTTCTTCACCCTAGTCTCAAACATCTGCTCTATGCCACAGTCCTTCTACACCCAAGTCTCCAACCTCTACTCTCTGCAACGATCCTTCTGCACCCCAGTCTCCAACGTCTGCTCTCTGCAAGAGTACTTCTGCACCCCAGTCTCCAACATCTGGTCATATAAGATCATTCTGTACCCCAGTTTTCGAACTGTACTCTCTGTGACATTCCTTCTGCACCCCAGTCTCCAAGATCTACTCTCTGTAAGAGTCTTTCTGTACCGCAGTCTCCAAACTCTCCTCTCTGCAGCAGACTTTCTGCACCCCACTCTCTAACCTCTGCTCTCTGCAACATTTTTCTTCACCCCAGTCTCCAACCTATGCTCTCTCTAACTGTCCTTCTGAGCCCCAGTCTCCAACCTTTGCTCTTAGTAACAATCCTTCTGCATCTCAGTCTCATACCTCTGCTCTCTGTAACAGGCCTTCTGCACCCCAGTCTCTAACCTCTGCTCTCTGTAACAGTTCTTCTTCACCCAAATCTCCAAACTCTGCTATTTGTAACAGTCCTTCTGCACCACAGTCTCCAAACTCAGCTCTCTGTAACGATACTTCAGCACCTCAGTCTCCAAACTCTGCTCTCTGTAACAGGCCTTCTCCACCCCAGTCTCCAACCTTTGCTCTCTGGTTCAACCTTTTGCATCCCAGTATCCTACCTCTGCACTCTGTAACAATCCTTCTGCACCTCAGTCTCCCACCTCTCCTCTCTGCAACGGTCCTTCTGCACCCCAGTCTCCAAACTCTACTCTCTGCAACAGTTCTTCTACACCCCAATCTCCAACCTCTACTCTCTGCAACAGTTCTTCTCCACCCCAGTCTCCAACTCTGCTCTCTGTAACAGTACTTCTGTACTGCAGTTTCCAAACACTTCTCTCTGTAACTGTCCTTCTGCACCCCAGGCTCAAACCTCTGATTTCTGTATCAGTCCTTCTGCACTCAAATCTTCAAGATGTGCTCTCTGCAACAGTCCTTCTGAACACCAATCTCCAACCTCTGCTCTCTGCAAGAGTCCTTCTACACCTAAGTCTCCAACCTCTTCTCTCTGCAACAGTTCTTCTGCACCTCAGTCTCCAAACCCTGCTCTCGGCAACGGTCTTTCTGCACCTCAGTCTACTACATCTACTCTCTGTAACAGTCTTTCTGCACCTCAGTCTCCAATCTCTTCTCTGTGTAAGATCCTTCTGAAAAAAAGTCTCCAAACTCTGCTTTCTGTAACAGTCCTTCTGCACGCCAGTCTCCCAACTCTGATCTGTGTAACAGGCCGTTTGCACCCAAGACTCCAACCTCTTCTCTCTGTAACAGTTCTACGGCACCCCAGTCTCCACACTCTGCTCTCTGAAATGATCCTTCTGCACCCAGGGCTCCAAACTATGCTCTCTGCAACACTCCTTCTGCACCCCAGTTTCCAAACTCTTCTCTCTGTAAGATCCTTCTCCACCCCAGTGTCCAAACTCTTCTCTCTGTAACATTCCTTCTGCACCCCAGTCTCCAAATTCTGCTCTCTGCAATGGTCCCTCTGCACAGAAGTCTCCAATCTCTGTTCTCCACAACAGTTCTTCTGTACCACAGTCTTTAACCTCTATTCTCTTTAAGGGTCCTTCTTCACTCCAATCCTCAAACTCTGCTTTCTGTATCAATCCTTCTGCAACACAGTCTCCAAACTCTGCTCTCTGTAAAAGTCCTTCTGCACCTCACTGTGAAACCTCTGCTCTCTGAAACAGTCTTTCTGCACCCCAGTCTTCATCCTTGCTCTCTGCAACAGTCCTTCTGGACCCCAGTCCCCAAACTCTCATCTGTGTAACAGGCCGTTTGCAACCAAATCTCCAAACTCTTCTCTCTGTAACAGTTCTTCTGCACCCCAGTCTCCAAAATCTGCTCTATTCCACAGTCCTTCTCGAACCCAGTCTCTAACCTCTGCTCTCTTTAACTGTCCTTCTGTACGGCAGTCTCCAAACTCTGCTCACTGTAAGGATCCTTCTGCTCCCCAGTCTCCAAATTCTGCTTTCTGTATCAGTTTTTCTTAACCCCAGTCTGCAAACTCTGCTCTCTGTAACTTTCTTTCTGCACCTCAGTCTCCAAACTCTGCTCTCTGGAAGATTCTTCTGCCACCCAGTCTACTAACTCTGCTCTCTATAACAGTCCTTCTGCACCCCATTCTTCAAACTCTGGTCTCTTACCAGGCCTTCTGAATCCCAGTCTCGAAACTCTTCTCTCTGCAACAATTATTCTACACCCCTGTCTCCAACCTCTACTCTCTGCAACAGTCCTTCTGCACCCTAGTCTCCAACCTCTACTCTCTGTAAGATCCTTCTGCACCCCAGTTTCCAACCTCTACTCTATGTAACAGTAATTCTGAACAGCAGTCTCAAAAATCTGCTCTTTGTAACAGTCCTTCTGCACACCAGTCTTTAACCTCTGTTTTCTGAAACAGTCCTTCTGCACCGCAGTCTGCAAACTCTGCTCTCTGTAACAGTCATGCTGTACCGCAGTCTCCAAACTCTGCTCTCTGTATCAGTCCTTCTTCTCCCCAGTCTCCAACCTCTGCTCTTTATTACAGTCCTTCTGCACCTCATCTCCAAACTCTGCTCTCTTCAAAGCTCCTTCTGCACCCCAGTATCCAACCTCTGCCTCTCTAAGATAATTCTTCACCCCAGGCTCCAAAATCTGCTCTCTGTAACAATCATTCTGAACCACAGTCTCCATACTGTCCTCACTTTAACAGTATTTCTGCACCTTAGTCTGCAACCTCTGCTCTCTGCAACAGTCCTCTTGCACCCCAGTTTCCAACCTCTGCTCTCTGCAATAGTAATTCTGCACCCCAGTCTCCAACAGCTGCTCTCTACAACAGTCCTTCTCCACCCCAGTCTCCAACCTCTGCTCTTTGCAACAGTCGTTCTGCACCCCAGTCTCCAAACTCTGCTCTCTGTAACAGCTCTTCTGCACCCCAGTCTCCAACCTCTGCTCTCTGCAACAGTCCTTCTCCAACCCAGTCTTTGAACACTGCACTCTGCAACATTCCTTCTTCACCCCAGTCTCCAACCTCTGCTATCTGTAACAGTCATTCTACACATCAGTCTCCAAACTCTGCTCTCTGTAAGGGTCCTTCTGCACCCCATTCTTCAACCTTTACTTTCTGTATCAGTCTTTCTGCACCACAGTCTCTAAACTCTGCTCTCTGTATCAGTGCTTCTGCACCTCACTCTGAAACCTCTGCTCTCTGCAAGAGTCCTGCTGCACCCCAGTCATAAACCTCTGCTCGCAGCAACAGTCCTTCTGCACCCCAGTCTCCAAAATCTGCTCTCTGCAACAGTCCTTTACCACGCCAGTCCCCAACCATTTATCTTTGTAACCGTTCTTCTGTACTGCAGTCTCCAACCTGTGCTCTCTGTAACTATTCTTGTGTACCCCAGTCTCCAAAATCTGCTTTCTGTATCAGTCCTCCTGCACCCCGTCTCTAAACACTGTTTTCTCTAACAGTTCTTCTGAACCTCAGACTTTAACCTCTGCTTTCTGCAACAGTCCTACTGCACCTCAATCGTCAACCTCTGCTCTCTGCAACAGTGCTTCTGCACCTAAGTGTCCAAACTCTCCTCTCCGTATAATCCTTCTGAAACCCAGTCTCCAACCTCTGCTATTTGCAATGGTCCTTCTGCACCTCAGTCTCCAAACTCTGTTCTCTACAACAATTATTCTGCACCCCAGTCTCCAACTTTTGCTCTCTGTAACAGTCCTTCTGTACCACAGTCTCCAATCTCTGTTCTCTATAAGGGTCCTTCTGCACCCCAGTCTTCAACCGTGGTTTCAGTATCAGTCCATCAGCACAAGATTCTCCAAACTCTGCTCTCTGTAACAGTCCTTTTGCACCTCAGTCTGCAACCTCTGCTCTCTGCAATAGTCCTTCTGCACAACAGTCTACAATCTCTGCTCTCTGCAACAGTCCTTCTACACCCCAGTCTCTAACATCTTCTCTCTACAACAGTCGTTCCCCACCTCAGTCTCCAACCTCTGCTCTCTGCAACAGTCCTGCTGCACCCCAGTCATCAAGCTCTGCTTTCTGTATCAGTCCTTCTGCACCCCAGTCTCCAACTTCTGCTCTCTGTAACGCTAATTATGCACCTCAGTCTCCAACCTCTACTCTCTGCAGCAGTCCTTCTCCACCCCAGTCTAAAAACTCTGCTCTCTGTAACCGGGCTTTTGCACCCCAGTCCAACCTCTGCTCTCTGTAACAGTCCTTCTGCACCTCACTCTGTAAACTCTGCTCTCAGCAACGATTCTTCTGCAACTCAGTCTCCAAGCACTGCTCTCTGTAACAGGCCTTCTTCACTCCAGTCTCCAAACTCTGCTTTCTGTATCAGTACTTCTGCACCCCAGTCTCCAAACTCTGCTTTCTGTATCAGTGCTTCTGCACCCCAGTCTCCAAACTCTGCTTTCTGTATCAGTGCTTCTGCACCAGAGTCTCCAAACTCTGCTCTCTGTAACAGTCTGTCTGCACCTCACTCTGCAACCTCTGCTCTCTGCAACAATCCTTCTGCACCCCAGTCTCCAACCTATGCTGTCTGTAAGATATTTCTGAACACCTGTCTCCAACCTATGCTCTCTGCAACAGTCCTTCTGTACCGCCGTCTCCAAACTCTAGTTTCTGTAAAGGTATTTCTGTACATCAGTCTGCAACCTCTGCTGTCTGAAACACTCCTTCTGCACCCTAGTTCCAAAACTTGGCTCTCTGCAACAGTTTTTCTGCACATCAGTCTCCAACATGTTCTCTCTGAAAATGTCCTACTGCACCCCCGTCTTAAACCTCTTCTTTCTGTAAAAGTCCTTCTGCAATACAGTCTCAAAAATCTGCTCTCTTTAACGTTCCTTCTACACCTCAGTCTCCCAAATCTGCTCTCTGCAACGATCCTTCTGCACCCCAGTCTCCAATGTCTGCTTTCTGTAAAAGTATTTCTGCACCCCAGTCTTCAAAGTCTGGTCTCTCTAACCGTCTTTCTGCACCTCAGTCTCCAATCTCTGCTCTATGCAACAGTCTTTCTGCACCCAAGTCTCCAACATCTGCTCTCTGCATCAGCCCTTCTACACCCCAGTCTACAACTTCTGCTCTCTGCAACAGTCCTTCTACACCCCAGTCTCCATACTCTGCTCGCACCAACGATCCTCCTGCAACCCAGTTCCAACCTCTGTTCTCTACAAAAGTTCTTCTGCACCCCAGTCTCCAACCTCTGCTCTCTGTAAAAGTCCTTCTGTACCGAAGTCTTCAACTTCTGTTCTCCATAAGGGTCTTTATGCACCCCTGTATCCAACCTCTGCTTTCTGTATCAGTCGTTTTTTACCAAAGTCTCGAAACTCTGCCCGCTGTAACAGTACTTCTGCAACTCAGTCTGCAACCTCTGCTCTCTGCAACAGTCCTTCTGCACCTCAGTCTCCAACCTCTGCTCTCTGTAAGGGTCCTTATGCACCCGAGTATCCAAACTCTGCTTTCTGTATCAGTCCTTCTGCTCCCCAGTCTCCAACCTCTGCTCTCTGTAACAATCCTTCTACACCTCAGTCTCCAACCTCTGCTCTCTGCAATGGTCCATCTGAACCTCAGTCTCCAAACTCTTCTCTCTGTAACAGTCCTTCTGAACCCAAGTCTCCAACCTCTGCTCTCTGAAACAGTCCTTTGGCACCCCCAGTATCCACCCTCTGCTCTCTGTAATGATCCTTTTGCACCCAAGTCTCCAACCTATGTTCTTCTCAACAGTCCTTCTAAACATCATTCTGAAAACTCTGCTCTCTGCAACAATCTTTCTGGACCCAAGTCTCCAACCTCTGCTCTCTGTAACAGTCCTTCGACACCTCAGTCAACAACCTCTGCTCTCTGTAAGATCTTTCTGCCACCCAATCTTTAAACTCTGCTCTATGTTACAGGCCATATGCACCCCAGTCTCCACACTCTGCTCTCTGTAACAGGCCTCCTGCACCTCAGTCTACAACCTCTTCTCTCTGCAACGATCCTTCTGCACCACAGTCTCCAACCTGTGCTCTCTGCAACAGTCCTATTGCACCGGAGTCTCCAAACTCTGCTCTCTGTAATATCCTTCTGCACACCTGTCTCCAACCTCTGCTCTCTTTAACAGTCCTTCTATTCTGCAGTCTCCGAACTCATTACTATGTAAAGGTCCTTCTGCACCCCAGTCTCCAAACTCTGCTTTCTGTATCCGTCGTTCTGCACCCCAGGCTTCTACCTCTGCTCTCTGTAACAGTCCTTCTGCATCCCAGTCTCCAACCTCTTCTCTCTGCAACAGTCCTTCTGCACGCCTTCTTCCAACTTTCCTCACCTTAACAGGCCTTCTGCACCCCAGTCTCTAAAGTTTGTTCGCTATAAAAATCCTTCTGCTCCTGTCTTCAACATCTGCTCTCTGTAACAGTCCTGATGCACCTCAGTCTACAATCTCTGCTCTCTGTAAGATACTTCTGCAACCTTGTCTAAAAACTCTGCTCTCTGTAACAGTCCTTCTGCACCTCAGTCTCCAAACTCTGTTCTTTGCAACACTCCTTCTGCACCACAGTCGCCACCCTTTACTCTATGTAACAGTCCTTCTGTACCACAGTCTTCAAACTCTTCTCTCTGTAACAGTCCTTCTGCACCCCACTCTTCAAACTCTGTTCTGTGTAACAGTCCTTCTCCACCTCAGTCTTCAACCTCTGCTCTGTGCAAGAGTCCTTCTGCACCCCAGTCTCCAACATCTGCTGTCTAAACAGTCCTTCTGCACTTCAGTCTCCAAAATCTGCTCTCTGCAACATTCCTTCTAAACCCAGTGTCCAAACTCTTCTCTCTGCAATGATCCTTCTGCACCACAGTCTCCAACCTCTGCTCTCTGAAATATCTTTCTGACCCCAGTTTCCAAACTCTACTCTGTGTAATATTCCTTCTCCACTCCAGTCTCCAACCTCTGCTTTCTGCAAGGGTCCTGCTGCACCCCAGTCTCCAACCTCTGTACTCTGCAACACTCCTTATGCTTCCTAGTCTCCAAACTCTGTTCTCTGTAACAGTCCTTCTGTACCACAGTCTCAAAACTCTGCTCTCTGTGAAGGTCCTTTTGCACGCCAGTCTCCAACCTCTGCTTTCTTTGTCCGTCCATCTGTACCTCAGTCTCCAACCTCTGCTCTGTGCAAAAGTCCTTCTGCAACCCATTCTCCAACTTCTACTCTCTGCAACAGTCCTTCTGAAAAAAAGTATCCAACATCTGCTCTCTGAAAAAGTTCTTTTGTACCCTATTCTCTAACCTCTGTTCTCTGCAACAGTCCTTCTGTACTGTAGTCTCCAACTTCTGCTCTCTGCAACGAACCTAGTGCACCTCAGTCTCCAACATTTGCTCTCTGCAAAAGTTCTTCTGCACCTCAGTCTGAAAATTTTGCTTTCTGCAACAATCCTTCTGCACCCCAGACTTCAACATCTGCTCTCTGTAACAGTCCTAATGCACCTCAGTCTCCAAACTCTGCTCTATGTACGATCCTTGTGCAACACAGTCTCCAAAATTTGCTCCCTGTAACAGTCCTTCTGCACCTCAGTCTCCAAACTCTGCTCTCCGTAACAGTCGATCTTCACCTCAGACTGAAACCTCTTCTTTCTACACGATCCATCTGAACCCCAGTCTCCAACCACTGCTCTCTGTAACAGTCCTCCTGCACCTCAGTCTCCAAACTCTTCTCTTTAAGATATTTATGTCACCCAGTCTCCTAACTTTGCTTTCTATAACAGTCCTTCTGCACCCCAGTCTTCAACCTCTGCTCTATTTAAAAGGCCTTCTGCACCCCAGTCTCCAAACTCTGCTCTCTGCAACGATCCTTCTGCACCTCAGTCTCAAACATCAGATCTCTGCAATGATCCAACTGCATCCCACTCTCGAACCTCTGATCTCTGCAACAGTCGTTCTCCACCTCAGTCTCCTACCTCTGCTCTCTGTAAGATGCTTCTGCACCCTGTATCCAAACTCTGCTCTCTGTAACAGTCCGTCTGCACCTCAATCTCCTACCTCTGCTCTCTCTAACAGTCCTTCTACACCTCAGTCTAAAAACTTTGCTCTCTGTAAAATCCTTTTGAAACCAAGTCTTTAAACTCTGCACTCTGTAACAGTACTTCTGCACAACAGTCTCCAACCTCTTCTCTCTACAATGATTCTTATCCACCCCAGTCTCCAAAATCTGCTCTCTGTAAAAGTCCATCTGCACCCCAATTTCACAACTCTGCTTC
>NW_027521664.1:236019-284792 GCF_052094955.1 Ictidomys tridecemlineatus | reverse complement strand
AGGACTGTTGCTGAGAGCAGAGGTTGGAGACTGAGAATTAGAAGGACTGTTACAGAGTGCAGAGTTTGGAGACTGAGGTGCAGAAGGACTGTTACAGAAAGCAGAGGTTGGAAATTGGGGTGTAGGAGGACCGTTACAAAGAGAAGAGTTTGGAGTCTGCGGTACAGAATGACTGTTACAGAGAGCATATCTCGGAAACTGGGGAGCAGAAGGACTGTTGTAGAGGACAGAGGTTGGAGACTGTGGTGGAGAAGGAATGTTACAGAGAGCAGAGTTTGGAAACTGGAGTGCAGAAGGATCTTACACCTAGAAGAGGTTGAAGACTGGTGCACACGGACTGTTGCAGAGAACAAACGTTGGAGACTGGGGTCCAGAAGGATCATTGCAGAGAGCAGAGTTTGGAGACTTGGGTGCAGAAGGACTGTTGCAGAGAGCAGATGTTAGAGACTGGGGTGTAGAAGGACTGTTTCTAAGAGCAGATTTTAGAGACTGGGGTGAAGATGGACTGTTACAGAGAGCAGAGGTTGGAGACTGAGGTGCAGAAGGACAGACACACAGAGCAGAGTTTGGAGACTGGGGACCAGAAGGAATGTTACAGAGAGCAGACTTTGGAAACTGATGTGCAGAAGGACTGTTACAGAAAGCGGAGGTTGGAAATTGGGGTGTAGAAGGACCGTTACAGAGAGAGGAGGTTGGAGACTGCGGTACAGAATGACTGTTACAGAGAGCAGATCTCGGAGACTGGAGAGCAGAAGGACTGTTTCAGAGGACAGAGGTTGGAGACTGTGGTGGAGAAGAAATGTTACAGAGAGCAGAGTTTGGAAGCTGGAGTGCAGAAGTATCTTACACATAGCAGAGGTTGGAGACTATGGTGCACAAGGATTGTTGCAGAGAGCAGACTTTGGAGATAGGTGTTCAGAAAGATCTTACAGACAACATAGTTTGGAGACTGGGGTGCAGAAGGACTGTTGCAAAGAGCAGATGTTGATGACTGGGGTGCAGAAGGACTGTTGCAGAGAGGATATTTTAGAGACTGGGGTGCTGATGGACTGTTACAGAGAGCAGAGGTTGGAGACTGAGGTGCAGAATGACAGATACAGAAAGCAGAATTTGGAGACTGTTGTGCAGAAGGACTGTTACAGAGAACAGAGGATGGAGACTGGTGTTCAGATGGATCTTACAGAGAGCAGAGTTTGGAGACTGGGGTGCAAACGGACTGTTACAGAGAGCTGATGTTGGAGACTGGGGTGGAGAAGAATCATTGCAGAGAGAAAAGGTTGGAGACTGGAGTGCAGAAGGATCATGGAAAGCAGAGGTTTCAGACTCAGGTGAAGAATTACTGTTACAGAGAGCAGAGGTTGAAGACATAGTTGTAGAATGACTGTTACAAAGAGCAGAGTTTTGAGACTTAGGTGCCGAAGGACTGTTACAGAAAGCAGATGTTGGAAATTGGGGTGCAGAAAAACTGTTGCAGAGACTAGAGTTTGGAGACTGCGGTATAGAAGACTGTTAAAAACAGCAGAGGTGAGTCACTTGGGTGCAGAAGGACTGTTACGGAAAGCACAGGTTGGAGACTGAGGTTAAGAAGGATAGATACAGAGAGCAGAGTTTTGAGACTGTGGTTTAGAAGGTCTGATACAGAAAGCAGTATTTGGACACTGGGTTTCTGAAGGCTCTTACAGAGAGCAGAGTTTCGTGACTGCAGTACAGAAGGACTGTTACAGAGAGCAGATATTGGAGACTGGGGTTCAGAAGGATCGTGCAGAGGTTTTAGACTGAGGTGCAGAAAAATTGTTACACAGAGCAGAGGTTGGAGACTGAGGTGTAGAAAGACTTTTACAGAGAGCAGAGTTTGGAGACTCAGGTGCAGAAGGACTGTTACAGGAAGCAGAGTTTGGAAATTGGGGTTCAGAATGACCGTTACAGAGAGCAGGGTTTGGAGACTGCGGTATAGGACTGTTACAGAGAGCAGAGGTTAGAGACTGGGGTGCAGAACGACTCATACATAGAGCACAGGTTGGAGACTGAGGTTCAGAAGGATCGATAGAGAACAGAAGTTGAAGACTGGGTTTCAGACAGACTGATACAGAAAGCAGAGTTTTAGACTGGGGTGTAGAAGAACCGTTATGGAGAGCAGAGTTTGGAGACTGCGGTACAGAAGGACTGTTACAGAGTGCAGATCTCAGAGACTGGGGAGCAGAAGGACTGTTGAAAAGGACAGAGGTTTGAGACTCGGGTGGAAGAGAAATGTTACAGAGAACAGAGTTTGGAGACTGGTTTTCAGAAGGATCTTACACAGAGAAAAGGTTGGAGACTGAAGTGCAGAAGGACTGTTAAAGAGAGTAGAGTTTGGAGACTGAGGTGCAGAAGTACCCTTGCAGAGAACAGAGTTGGCAGACTGAGGAGCAGAAGAAATGCTATAGAGAGCAGAGTTTGGAGACTGCAGTGCAGAAAAACTGTTGTAGAGAGCAGAGGTTGGAGACTGGGGTGCAGAAGGACTGTTGCAAAGAGCAGAGGTTGGAGACTGAGATGCAGGAATGTTATTGAGATCACAGGTGAGAGACTGGGGTGCAGAATGACTGATAGAGAAAGCAGAGGACTGTTGCAGAGAGCAGATGTTGGATACTGGAGTTAAGAAGAATCATTGCAGAGAGCAGAGTTTTGAGACATGTGTGCAGAAAGACTGTTAGAGAGAGTAGAGTTTGGAGACTGGGTTTTAGAAGAATGCTACAGAGAGCAGAGGTTGGAGACTGAAGAGCAGAAGGACTGTTAAAGAGAGTAGAGTTTGGAGACTGAGGTGCAGAAGTACCCTTGCAGAGAACAGAGTTTGTAGACTGATGTGCAGAAAAAATGCTACAGAGAGCAGAGTTTGGAGACTGTGGTGCAGAAGAACTGTTGCACAGAGCAGAGGTTGTAGACTGGGTTGCAGAAGGACTGTTGCAGAGAGCAGAGGTTGGAGACTGGGGTGCAGAAGGACTGTTGCAGAGAGCAGAGTTTGGAGACTGTGGTGCAGAAGGACTGTTGCATAGAGCAGAGGTTGGAGACTGTGATGCAGAAGTCCTGTTACATAAAGCAGAGGTTGGAGACTGAGGTTCAGAAGTCCTGTTACATAGAGCAGATGTTGGTGACTGTGGTGCAGACAGATTGTTGCAAAAAGCAGAGCTTGGGACAAGGGTGCAGAAGGATCTTACAGAGAGAAGAATTAGAGACTGAGGTACAGAAGCACTGTTACAGAGCACAGAGTTTGGACACTGGTCTACTGAAGGATCTTACAGAGAGCAGAGTTTGGACACTGAGGTGTAGAAGGACTGTTACAGAGAGCAGAGTTTGGATACTCAGGTGCAGAAGGACTGTTACAGGGTGTAGAGTTTGGAAATTGGGGTGTAGAAGGACCGTTAAAGAGAGCAAAGTTTGTAGACTGCGGTATACAAAAACTGTTACAGAAAGCAGAGGTTCGAGACTGGGGTGTAGAAGAAATGACACAGAGAGCACAGGTTGGAGACAAAGGTACAGAAGGATAGATACAGAGAGCAGAGGTTTGAGACTGGGGTTCAGAAGGAATGATACAGAAAGCAGAGTTTGGAGACTGGGGTGAAGAAAGACCGTTACGGAGAGCAGAGGTTGGAGACTGCGGTACAGAAGGACTGTTACAGAGAGCAGATGTTGGAGACTGGGCAGCAGAAGGACTGTTGCAGAGGACAGAGTTTGGAGACTGGGGTGCCGCTTTACACTTGCAGAAAGCAGAGTTTAAAAACTGGGGTGGAGAATGAATGTTACAGAGAGCAGAGTTTGGAAACTGGAGTGCAGAAGGATCTTACAGAGAGCAGAGGTTGGAGACTGTGGTGCAGAAGGACTGTTGCAGAGAGCAGAGGATGGAGACTGGGGTCCAGAAGGATCGTTGCAGAGAGCAGAGGCTGGAGACTGGGGTGCAGAAGGACTTTTGCAGAGAGCAGAGGTTGGAGACTGGAGTGCCTAATGACTGTTAGAGGGAGCAGAAGTTGGAGACTGAGGTGCGACAAAGTTTGGAGACTGAGGTGAGACAAAGTTTGGAGTCTGGGGTGCAGTTTGAGTGATTCAGAGTGCAGAGGATGGAGACTGAGGTGCAGAAGGACCCTGACAGAGACCACAGGTTGGAGACTGCTTTACAGAAGGACTGGTAGAGAGAGCAGAGGTTTGAGACAAGTGTGGAGAAGGATGTGACAGACAGCAAAGTTTGGAGACTGGGGTGCAGAAGGACATTTGCAGAGAGCAGAAGTTGGAACCTGGGGTGCAGAAGAATCGTTGAAGAAAGAAGAGTTTGGAGACTGGGGTCAAAAGTCCTGTTGCTGACAGCAGAGGTTGGAGATTGGGGTGCAGAAGGCCTGTTACAGAGAGCAGTTCTTGGAGACTGGGGTGCAGAAGGTCAGTTACAGAGAGCAAAGGTTAAAGACTGGGTTGCAAAGAATCTTACAGAGAGCCGAGGATGTAGACTGAGGTACAGAAGGACTGTTACAGAGAGCAGAGTTTGGAGACTGAGGTGTAGAAGGTTCGTTGCAGTGAGCAGAGTTTTCAGACTGAGGTGCAGAAGGACTGTTACAGAGAGCAGAGGTTTTAGCCTGGGGTGCAGAAAGCACGTTACAGAGAGAAGAGGTTTGAGACTGGGGTGTAGAAGGACTGTTGCAGAGAGTAGAGGTTGGATATTGGCGTCTAGAAGGACTGTTGGCGAGAGAAGAGGTTGGAACTGGGGTAGAGAAGGACTGCTGCAGAAAGTAGAGGTTGGAGACTGAGGTGCAGAAGGACTGGTACAGAGAGCAGAGGTTGGAGACTGGGGTGCATAAGGACTGGTACAGAGAGCAGAGGCTGGAGACTGGGGTGCAGAAGGACTTATAAAGAAAGCAGACGTTGGTGGCCTGGGTGCAGAAGGATTGTTGCAGAGAGCTAAGTTTGAAGACTGGGGTGAAGAAGAACTGTTGCACAGAACAGATGTTGGAGACTGGGGTGCAGAAGGACTGTTGCAGAGAGCAGAGATTGGAGACTGGGGTGCAGAAGGACTATGGCAGAGAGCAGAGGTTGCAGACTGAGGTGCAGAAAGACTGTTACAGAGAGCAGAGTTTGGAGAATGTGGTGCAGAATTAGTGATACAGAAAGCAGAGGTTGGAGACTGGGGTGCAGAAGAAACCTTACAGAGAACAGAGGTTTGAGAATGCAGTACAGAAGGACTGTTACAGAGAGCAGGGGTTGAAGACTGGGGTACAGAATAAGTGTTGTAGAGATCAGAGGTTGGAGATTGGGGTGCAGAAGGACCATTGCAGAAAGCAGAGATTGGAGAGTTGGTTTCAGAAGGATTTTACAGAGAGAAGAATTCGGACACTGAGGTTCAGAAGGACTTTTGGAGAGAGTAGAGTTTGGAGATTGGGACGCGGAAGGACGGTTGAAGAGAGCAGAGATTTGAGTCTGAGGTGCAGAAAGTCTTTTACAGATAGCAGAGGTTAGAGACCGGGGTGCAGAAAGACTCTTGCAGAGAGCAGAGGTTGCAGAGTGAGGTGCAGAACGACTGTTGTAGAGAACAGAGGTTGGAGACTCGGGTGCAGAAGGACCATTGCAGAAAGCAGAGGTTGGAGACAGGGTTTTAGAAGGATCTTACAGAGAGCAGAGGTTATACACTGAGTTGCAGAAGGACTGTTCAAAAGAGAAGAAGTTGGAGATTGGGACACAGAAAGACTGGTGCGGAGAGAGAGGTAGGAGTCTGAAGTGCAGAAAGAAAGTTACAGAGAGCAGAGTTTGCAGACTGGGGTTAAGAAAAACTGATACAGAAAGCAGAATTTGGAGACTGGGGAGCAGAAGGATCCTTACTGTGAGCAGAGTTTGGAGACTGCCGTACAGAAGGACAGTTAAAGAGAGCAGAGGTTAGAGACTGGTTCGAGAAGGACTGTGGAATAGAGCAGATTTTGGAGACTGGGGTGCAGAAGAACTGTTACAGAGAGAAGAGTTTGGAGATTTGGGTGCAAACGGTCTGTTACACGATGAGAGTTTGGGGACTGGGGTGCAGAAGGACTGTTGCAGAGAGCAAGGATGAAGACTGGGGTGCAGAAAGACTGTTTCAGAGAGCAGAGGTTTCAGAGTGAGGTGCAGAAGGACTTTTACAGAGAGCAGAGTTTGGAGACTGTGTTGCAGAAGGATTGATACAGAAAGCAGAGTTTGAGGATTGGAGTGAAGAAGGACCCTTAAAGAGAATAGAGGTTAAAGACTGTGGTACAGAAGAACTGTTGTGGAGAACAGAGATTGGAGACTTCTGTGCAGAGGGACCATTGCAGAGAGCAGAATTTGGAGACTGGGGTGCAGAAGGAATGTTACAGAGAGAAGAGTTTGGACACTGGGGTGAGAAGGATCTTACAGAGAGAAGAGTTTGGAAACTGAGGTGCAGAAAGAGTGTTGCAGAGAGCAGAGTTTGGAGCCTTGGGTGCCGAAGGATCGTTGCAGAGAGCAGAGTGTGGAGACTGGGGTGCCGAAGAACTGTTACAGAGAGAAGAGGTTGGAGTCTTGGGTGCAAATGGCCTGTTACACAGATCAGAGTAGGGAGACTGGGGTGCAGAAGGACTGTTACAGAAAGCAGAGTTTGGAGACTGGTTTTCAGAAGGATCTTACACAGAGAAGAGATTGGAGACTGAGGTGCAGAAAGACTGTTACAGAGAGTAGATGTAGTAGACTGAGGGGCAGAAAGACCGTTGCCGAGAGCAGGGTTTGGAGACTGAGGTGCAGAAGGACTGTTGCAGTGAGAAGAGGTTGGAGACTTAGGTGTAGAAAGACTCTTGCAGAGAGCAGAGGTTGGAGATTGGTGTTCAGAAGGACTGTTGCAGAGAGCACATCATGAAGACTTGAGTGCAGAAAGACTGATACAGAAATCAGAGGTTTGATCCTGGGGTGCAGAAGGACCGTTACAGAGAGAAGTGTTTGGAAACTGCAGTACAGAAGTACTGTTACAGAGAGCAGAGTTGGAGACTGGGGTGGAGATGAACTGTTGCAGAGATCAGATGTTGGAGACTGGGGTGCAGTAGGACTGTTGCAGAGAGTAGAGGTTGGAGACTGGGGTGTAGAAGAACTGTTGCAGAGAGTAGAGTTTGGAGACTGGGGTGCAGAAGGACCGTTGCAGAGAGGAGAGGTGGGAGACTGAGGTGCAGAAGGATTGTTACAGAGTGCAGAGGTAGGATACTGGGATGCAATAGGTTGACCCAGAGAGCAAAGGTTGGAGACTGGGGTGGAGAAGGCCTGTTACAGAGAGCAGAGTTTGGAGACTGAGGTGCTGAAGGATCGTTACAGAGAGCTGAGTTTGCAGACTGTGGTGCAGAAGGACTGTTACAAAGAGCAGAGTTTGGAGATTTGGGTGAAGAAGAACTGTTACAGAGAGCAGAGGTTAGAGACTGGGGTGCAGAAGGCCTGTTACAGAGAGCAGAGGTATGAGACTGAGATGCAGAAGGATTGTTACTAAGAGCAAAGGTTGGAGACTGGGGCTCAGAAGGACAGTTAGAGAGAGCACAGGTTGGAGACTGGGGTGAAGAAAAATGTTGCAGAGAGCAGAGGTTAGAGAGTGGGGTGCAGAAAGTCTGCTGCAGAGAGGAGAGTTTGGAGACTGCGGTACAGAAAGACTGTTACAGAGAGTAGATCTTGGAGACTGGGGTGCAGAAGGAATGTCACAGAGAGTACAGTTCGAAAACTTGGGTACAGAATGATCTTATATGACCAGATGTTGGAGACTGGGGTGCAGAAGTACTCTTGCAGAGAGCAGACGTTGGAGACTGGGGTGCAGAAGGATCGTTGCAGAGAGTAGAGGTTGGAGACTTGGGTGTAGAAGGACTGTGGCATAGAGCAGATGTTTGAGACTAGGGTGAAGAAGGACTGTTGCAGAGAGCAGAGGTTGGAGAATGAGGTGCAGAAGGACTGTTAGAGAGAGCAGAGTTTGGAGACTGGGTTGCAGAAGGACCCTAACTGAGAGCAGAGTTTGGAGACTGCGGTACAGAAGGACTGTTATGGAGAGCAGAGTTTGGAGACTAGGGTGCAGAAGTACTATTGCAAAGAAAAGTTTTTGGAGACAGGGGTGCAGAAGAAATGTTGCAGAGCTCAGAGGTTGGAGACTGAGGTGCAGAGGGTCGTTGCCGAGAGAAGAGGATAGAAACTGGGGTGCAGCAGGCCTGTTACAGAGAGCAGAAGTTGGAGACTTGGGTGCAGAAAGATCATAGCAGAGAGCAGAGTTTGGAGACTGAGGTGCAAAAGGATCCTTGCAGAGAGCAGAGGTTTGAGACTGTGGTGCAGAACGATCTTTACAGAGAGCAGAGGATGAAGACTGCGGTGCAGAAGGACAGTTACAGAGAGCACAGATGGAGACTGGGGTTCAGAAGAAATGTTAGAAAGCAGAGCTAAAATACTGGGGTGCAGAAGGAATGTTTCAGAGTGAAGAAGGTGGAGACTGCGGTGCAGAAGCACTTTTGCAGAGAGCAGAGGTTGGAAACTGGTGTGCAAAAGAACTGATACCGAAAGCAGACATTGGAGACTGGGGTGCAGAATAACTGATATGGAAAAAAGTGTTTTAAAACTGGGGTGCAGAAGGACTGTTGCAGAGAACAGAGGTTGGATTCTGGGGTTCAATAGGATCATTGCAGAGAGCAGAGGTTGGAGACTGAAGTGCAGGACTGTTATAGAGAGCAATGTTTGGAAACCGGGTGAAGAAGTATCTTACAGAGAGCAGAGGTCGGAGACTGGGGTGCAGAAGGACTGTTGCAGAGAGCAGAGGTTGAAGACTGAGGTGCAGAAGGATCATTGCATAGAGAAGAGGTTGGAGACTGTGGGGCAGAAGGACTGATGAAGAGAACAGAGGTTGGAGACTGGGGTGCAGAAGGACCGTTGCAAAGAGCAGAGTTTGGCGACTGAGGTGCAGAAGGATTGTTAGAAAGCAGAGCTAGGATACTGGGGTGCAGAAAGAATGTTGCAGAGAGCAGAAGGAGGAGACTGAGGTGCAGAAGGACTTTTGCAGAGAGCAGAATTGGAAACTGGGGTGTAGAAGGACTGTTACAGAAAGCAGACGTTAGAGACTGGGGTGCAGAATAACTGATATGGAAAAAAGTGTTTTGAAACTGGGGTGCAGAAAGACTGTTGCAGAGAACAGAGGTTGGATTCTGGGGTTCAGTAGGACCGTTGAAGAGAGCAGAGGTTGGAGACTGAGGTGCAGAAGGACTGTTATAGAGAGCAAAGTTTGGAAACCTGGGTGAAGAAGGATCTTACAGAGAGCAGAGGTAGGAGACTGGGATGCAGAAGAACTGTTGCAGAGAGCTTGGTTGAAGACTGAGGTGCAGAAGGATCATTGCATAGAGAAGAGGTTGGAGACTGTGGGGCAGAAGGACTGATGCAGAGAACAGAGGTTGGAGACTGGGGTGCAGAAGGACTGTTACAGAGAGCAGAGTTTGGAGACTGGGGTGCAGAATAACTGATATGGAAAAAAGTGTTTAGAACCAGGGGTGCAGAAGGACTGTTGCAGAGAACAGAGGTTAAATTCTGGGATTCAGTAGGACCGTTGCAGACAGCAGATGTTGGAGAATGAGGTGCAGAAAAACTGTTATAGAGAGCAAAGTTTGGAAACCGGGGTGAAGAAGGATCTTACAGAGAGCAGAGGTCGGAGACTGGGGTGCAGAAGGACTGTTGCAGAGAGCAGAGTTTGGAGACTGAGGTGCAGAAGGATCATTGCAGAGAGAAGAGTTTGGAGACTGGGGTACATTAGGCCTGTTACAGAGAGCAGAGTTTGGAGACTGGGGTGCAGAAGACCTGGTAGAGAGAATAGGTTGAAGACTTCTGTGCAGAAGGATGGTTACAGATAGCACAGTTCGGAGACTGGGGTGCAGAAGGATCGTTGCAGAGATCAGAGGTTTCAGAGCAGGCTTAGAAGGACTGTTACAGAGAGCAGAGGCTGGAGTCTGAGTTGGAGAAGGACTGTTTCAGACACCACATATTGGATCCTGGGGTGCTGAAGGATCGTTGCAGAGAGCACAGGTTGGAGACTGGGGTGCAGAAGGCCTGTTACAGAGAGCAGAGGTTGAAGACTGGGGTGCAGAAAGCCTGTTTCAGAGAGCAGAGGTTAGAGACTGGGGTGCAGAAGGATTGTTACAGAGAGAAGAGGTTGAATACTGGGGTGCTGAAGGACCATTACAAAGAGCAAAGGTTGGAGACGGAGGTGCAGAAGGACTTTTACAGAGAGCAGAGTTTGGATACTGGGGTTCAGAAGGACTGTTACAGAGAGCAGAGTTTGGAGACTGAGGTGCAGAAGGATCGATGAAGAGAGAAATGTTTGGAGACTGGGGTGCAGAAAACCTGTTAGAGAGAGCAGAGTTTGGAGACTGGGGTGCAGAAGACCTGGTACAGAGAGCAAATGTTGGAGACTGGGGTTCAGAAGGATTGTTACAGATAGCACAATTTGGAGACTGGGGTGCAAAATTATCGTTGCAGAGAGCAGAGGTTTCAGACTGAGGCTTAGAAGGACTGTTACAGAGAGCAGAATTTGAACACTTAGGTTCAGAAGGACTGTTACAGAAAGCAGAGGTTGGCAATTGGCATGCAGAAGGACCGTTATAGATAGAAGAAGTTGGAGACTGGGGTTCAGAAAACCTGTTACAAAGAGCAGATTTTTGAGACTGCAGTGCAGCAGGACTATTACAGAGAGCGAAGTTTGGAGACTGAGGTGCAGAAGGACTTATACAGAAAGCAGAGGTTGGATACTGAAGTGCAGAAGACGGTTACAGAAAACAGAGTTTGGAGACTGAGGTGCAGAAGGATTGTTATAGAGAGCAGAAGTTTGAGACTGGGGTGCAGAAGGACTGTTACTGAGAGCCCTGATTGGAGACTGGGGTGAAGAAGAACTGATACAGAAAGCTGACATTGGAGACTGGGGTGCAGAAGGACCATTACAGAGAGTAGAGGTTGGAGACTGCGGTACAGAAGGACTGTTACAGAGAGCAAAGGTTGGAAACTTAGGTGCAGAAAAACTGATGCAGAGAACAGAGGTTTGTGACTGCGCTGCAGAAGAACCTTTGCAGAGAGCAGAGTTTTGAGACTGAGGTGCAGAAGGATTTTTACAGAGAGCAGAGGTTGGAGACTTGGGTGCAGAAAGACTGTTGCAGAGAGCAGAGGATGGAGACTGAGGTAAAGAAGAATCGTTGCAGAGAGAAGAGGTTTGAGACTGGGTTGCAGAAAGCCTGTTACAGAGTGCAGAGTTTGAAGAGTGGTGTGCATATGGTCTGTTACAGAGAGCAGAATTTTGAGCCTGGGGTGCAGAAGCACTGTTACATATAGCACCGTTTCGAGACTGGGTTGTAGAAGGATCTTATAGAGAGCATTATGGAGTCTGAGGTTCAGAAGATTTGTTACAAAGAGCAAAGTTTGGAAACTGAGGTGCAGAACGATTGGTGCAGAGAGCAGAGTTTTCAGACTGAGATGCAGAAGGATTGTTGCACAGAGTAGATATTGGATCCCGAGGTGCTGAAGGATCATTGAAAAGAGCACAGGTTTGAGACTGGGGTGCAGAAGGCCTGTTACACAGAGCAGAGGTTGAAGACTGGGGTGCAGAAGGCCTGTTACAGAGAGCAGAGTTTGGAGACTCGGGTGCACAAAGAATGTTACACAGAGCAGAGTTTTAAGAATGGGTTGCAGTAGGATCTTACAGAGAGCAGATTTTGGAGACTGAGGTGCAGAAGGACTTTTATAGAGAGTAGAGGTTGGAGACTTAGGAGCAGAAGAACTGTTGTAGAGAGCAGAGGTTGAAGACTGAGGTCCAGAAGGATTGTTACAGAGATCAGATGGTGGAGACTGGGGTGCAAAAGGAGTGTAACAGAGAGCAGAGTTTGGAGATTGGGGTGCAGAAAAACTGTTACGGAGAGCAGATGTTGGAGACTGGGGTGCAGAAGGACTGTTACAGAGAGCAGAGTTTGGAGACTTAGGTGCAGAAGGACTGTTATAAAGAGCAGCAGTCAGAAACTGGGGTGCAGAAGGACCATTGCAGAGAGCAGAAGTTGGAACCTGGGGAGAATAAGGATCGTTTCAGAGAGCAGATATTGGACACTGGGGTGCAGAAGGACTGTTACAGAGAGCAGAGTTTTAAGAATGGGTTGCAGAAGGATCTTACAGAGAGCAGAATTTGGAGACTGAGGTGCAGAAAGACTTTTTCAGAGAGTAGAGGTTGGAGACTTAGGAGCAGAAGGACTGTTGTAGAGAGCAGAGGTTGGAGACTGAGGTCCAAAATGATTGTTACAAAGATCAGAGGGTGGAGACTGGGGTGCAGAAGGTGTGTTACTGAGAGCAGAGTTTGGATATTGGGGTGCAGAAAAACTGTTACAGAGAGTAGAATTTGGAGACTGGGGTGCAGAAGGACTGTTACACAGAGCAGAGTTTGGAGACTGTGGTGCAGAAGGCCTGTTACAGAGAGCAGAGTTTGGAAATGAGGTGCAGAAGAATCACTACAGAGAGCAGAGGTTGCAGACTGAGGTTCAGAAGGATTGTTACAGATAGCAGATTTTTGACACTGATGTGCAGAAGGACTGTTACAGAGAGCAGAGCTTGGTGTAGGGGGTGAAAAAGGACTGTTGCAGAGAGAAGAGTTTGAAGACTGGGGTGCAGAAGGATCGTTGCAGAGAGCAGAGGTTGGAGACTGAGTTGCAGAAGGATGGCTAAAGAAAGCAGAGTTTGGAGACCAGGGTGCAGTAGGATAGTTACAGAGAGCACAGGTTGGAGGCTGGGGTGAAGAAAAAATGTTGCAGAGTGTAGAGGTTGGAGACTGGGATGCAGAAGTACTGTAGCAGAGAGAAGAGGTTGTAGACTTGGGTGTAGAAGAACTGTTGCAGAGAGAAGATGTTGAAGACTGGGATGCAGAAGGATCCTTGCAGAGAGCAGATGTTGGAGACTGGGGTATAGAAAGACTTTTTCAGAGAGCAGAGGTTGGAGACTGGGGTGCAGAAGGACTGTTGTAGAGAGCAGATGTTAGAGACTGAGTTGCAGTAGGACTGTTACAGAGAGCAGATATTTTACACTGGGGTGCAGAATAACTGATACGGAAAGTAGAGTTTGTAGTCCAGGGTATAGAAGGACTGTTACAAAGAACAGATTTTGTAGCCTGGGGTGCAGAAGAACTGTTGAGTAGAACAGAAGTTAGAGACAGGGGTGCAGAAAGGCCATTGCAGAGAGATGAGGTTGGAGACTGAGGGGCAGAAGGCCTTTTACAGAGAGCAGAGTTTAGACACTGGGTTGCAGAAGACCTGTTACAGAGAGCAGAGGTTGGAGTCTTAGGTGCAGAAGGATTGTTATAGATAGCATAGTTTGGAGACTGGGGTGTAGAAGGATCGATGCATAGAGCAGAGCTTTCAGACTGATTCTTAGAAGGACTGTTACAGAGAGGAGAGTTTGGAGTCTGAGGTCCAGAAGGACTGTTATAGAAAGTAGAGGTTGGTAATTTGGGTGAAGATGGACCGTTACAAAGAGAAAAGGTTGGAGACTGCGACACAAAAGGACTAATACAGAGAGCAGAGGTTGGAGACTGGGTAGAAGAAGGATCGTTGCAGAGAGCAGATGTTGGAGACTGGGGTGCAGAAGGACTGTTAGAGAGAGCAGAGGATGGAGACTGAGTTGCAGAAGGATAGTTACAGAGAGCACAGGTTGGAGAGTGAGGTGCAGAATAAATGTTGCAGAGAGCAGAGTTTGGAGACTTGGGTGTATAAGGACTGATGAAGAGAGCAGAGGTTCGAGACTTGGGTGCAGAAGTATCGTTGCAGAGAGCAGAGGTTGGAAACTAAATTTCAGAAGTATCGTTACACAGAGCAGAGTTTGGTTCCTGGGGTGTAAAAGGACTGCGGCAGAGAACAGAGGTTGGAGACTGAGGTGCAAAAGGACTGATACACAGAGCAGAGGTTGGAGACTGGGGTGCAGAAGAACTGATACACAAAGCAGAGATTGGAGACTGGGCTTAAGAAGGACAGTTAGAGAGAGAAGAGTTTGGAGACTCCAGAGGGAAGGACTTTTACAGAGAGAAAAGTTTGGAGACCGTGATGCAGAATGACTGTTGCAGAGAACAGAGGGTGCAGACTGGGGTGCAGAAGGATTCTTACAGAGAGCAGAGTTTGGAGACTGGGGTGCAGAAGGACCGTTGCAGCGAGCAGATGTTGGAGACTGGGGTGCAGAAGTACTGTTAGAGAGAGCAGAGTTTGGAGACTGAGGTTCAGAAGGATCGTTTCAAAGAGTAGAATTTGGAGACTGGGGTGCAGAAGGACCGTTACAGATTGCAGAGGATGGAGACTGTGGTGCAGAAGGACTTTTACACAGAGGAGAGTTTGGAGAATTAGGAGAAGAAGGACTGTTGTAGAGAGCAGAGGTTGGAGACTGAGGTCCAGAATCATTGTTACAGAGATCAGAGGTTGGAGACTGGGGTGAAGAAGGAGTGATACAGAGAGCAGAGTTTGGAGATTGGGTTGCAGAAAATCTGTTACCGAGAGCAGAGGTTGGATACTGGGGTGCAGAAGGACTGTTGCAGAGAGCAGAGTTTGGAGACTTAGGAGCAGAAGGACTGTTGTAGAGAGCAGAGGTTGGAGACTGAGGTCCAGAAGGATTGTTACGGAGATCAGAGGGTGTAGACTGGGGTGCAGAAGGAGTGTAACAGAAAGCACAGTTTGGAGATTGGGGTGCAGAAAAACTGTTACAGAGAGCAGAGGTTGAATACTGGGGTGCAGAAGGACTGTTGAAGAGAGCAGAATTTGGAGACTTAGGTGCAGAAGGACTGTTACAAAGAGCAGCGGTAAGAAACTTGGGTGAAGAAGGACCATTGCAGAGAGCAGAAGCTGAAACCTGGGGAGAATAAGGATCGCTGCAGAGAGCAGATGTTGGACACTGGGGTGCAGAAGGACTGTTACAGAGAGCAGAGTTTTAAGAATGGGTTGCAGAAGGATCTTACAGAGAGCAGATTTTGGAGACTGAGGTGCAGAAGGACTTTTACAGAGAGTAGAGTTTGGAGACTTAGGAGCAGAAGGACTGTTGTAGAGAGCAGAGGTTGGAGACTGAGGTCCAGAATGATTTTTACAGAGATCAGAGAATGGAGACAGGGGTTCAAAAGGAGTGTTACTGAGAGCAGAGTTTGGAGAATGGGGTGCAGAAAAACTGTTACCGAGAGCAGAGTTTGGAGACTGAGGTGCAGAAGGACTGTCACAGAGAGCAGAGGCTGGAGACTGGGGTGCAGAATAACTGTTATGAAAAGTAGAGTTTAGAGACTGGGGTGCAGAATGACCGTTACAGACAGCAGAGGTTAGAGACTGCAGTACAGAAGAACTGTTACAGAGAGCAAAGTTTGGAGTTTGGGGTGCAGAAGGACTGTTGCAGAGAACAGAGGTTGGAAATTAAGGTGCAGAAGGGCTTTCACAGAGAGCAGAGTTTGGAGACTTAGTTGCAGAAGGATTGTTGCAGAGAGCAGAGGTTGGAGACTAAGGTGAAGAAGGATCATTTCAGAGAGAAAATGTTGGAGACTGGGGTGCAGAAGGCCTGTTACAGAGAGCAGAATTTGGAGACTGGGATGGAGAAGACCTGTTACAGAGAGCAGAGTTTGGAGACTGGGGTGCAGAAGGATTGTTACAGATAGCACAGTTTGGAGACTTTTGTGCAGAAGGATCTTTGCAGAGAGCAGAGGTTTCAGACTGAGGCTTAGAAGGAATTATACAGAGAGCAGAGTTTAGAATCTGAGGTTCTGAAGGACTGTTACTGAAAGCAGAGGTTGGCAATTCGCTTGTAGAAGGATCATTATACAGAGAAGAGGTTGGAGACTGCGGTACAGATGGACTGTTACAGAGAGCAGAGTTTGGAGACTGGGGTGCAGAAGGACCCTTGCAGAGAGCAGATGTTGGACACTGGGGTGGAGAAGGACTGTTACAAAGAGCAGACGTTAAAGACTGAGGTGCAGAAGGATTGTTACAGAGAGCAGAGTTAAAGAATGTGGGGCAGAAGGACCATTACATAGAGCAAAGGTTTGGAGACTGAGGTGCAGGAGAACTTTTACAGAGAGCATAGTTTAAATACTGGGGTGCAGAAGCACTGCTACAGAGAGCAGAGATTGGAGACTTAGATGAAAAAGGATCTTCCAGAGAGCATAGTCTGGAGACTGGTGTGCAGAAGGACTGTTGCAGAGAGCAGAGTTTGGAGACTGAGGTGCAGAAGGATCGTTGCAGAGAGAAGAGGTTGGAGACTGGGATAGAGAAAGACAGTTACAGACAGCAGAGGTTGGAGACTGAGGTGCAGAAGGATTGTTTCAGAGAGTAGAGGTTGGAGACTGGGGTGCAGAAAGACTTTTACAGAGAGGAGAGGTTGGAGACTGGGGTATCAAAGGATTCTTACAGAGAGCAGAGGATGGAGACTGGGGTGCAGAAGGAATGTTACAGAGAGCAGAGGTTGGAGACTGAGGTCCAGAAGGATTGTTACAGAGATCAGAGGGTGGAGACTGGGGTGCAGAAGGAGTGATACATAGAGCAGAATTTGGAGACTCGGGTGCAGAAAAACTGTTACCGAGAGGAGAGGTTGGATACTGGGGTGCAGAAGGACTGTTGCAGAGAGCAGAGTTTGGAGACTTAGGTGCAGAAGGACTGTTATAAAGAGCAGCGGTCGGAAACTTGGGTGCAGAAGGACCATTGCAGAGAGCAGAAGTTGAAACCCGGGGAGAATATGGTTCGTTGCAGAGAGAAGATGTTGGACACTGGGGTGCAGAAGGACTGTTACAGAGAGCAAGGTTTTAAGAATGGGTTGCAGAAGGATCATACAGAGAGTAGATATTGGAGATTGAAGTTCAGAAGGACTTATACAGAGAGTAGAGGTTGGAGACGTAGGAGCAGAAGGACTGTTGTAGAGAGCAGAGTTTGGAGACTGAGGTCCAGAATGATTGTTACAGAGGTCAGAGGGTGGAAACTGGGGTGCAGAATGCGTGTTACTGAGAGCAGAGTTTAGAGAATGGGGTGCAGAAAAACTGTTACCGAAAGCAGAGTTTGGAGACTGGGGTGCAAAAGGATCGTTGCAGAGTGCAGTGGTTTGAGACTGGGGTGTAGAAGGACTGTTGCAGAGAGAAGAGGATTGAGACTGGGGTGCAGAAGGACCGTTGTAGAGAGCAGATGTTGAACACTGGGGTGGAGAAGGACTGTTACAAAGAGCAGACGTTAAAGATTGAGGTGCAGAAAGATTGTTACAGAAAGCACAGGTGGAGACTGTGGGGCAGAAAGACCATTACAGAGGGAAATGTTTGGAAACTGATGTGCAGGAGAACATTTACAGAGAGCAGAGTTTGGATACTGGGGTGCAGAAGCACTGCTACAGAGAGCAGAGTTTGGAGACTGGGAAGAAAAAGGATATTCCAGAGAGCATAGTCTCGAGAATTGTGTGCAGAAGGACTATTGTAGAGAGCAGAGTTTGGAGACAGAGGTGCAGAAGGATCGTTGCTGAGAGAAGAGGTTGGAGACTGGGATAAAGAAAGACAGTTACAGACAGCAGAAGTTGGAAACTGAGGTGCAGAAGGATCGTTTCAGAGAGTAGAGTTTGGAAAGTGGGGTGCAGAAAGACCGTTACAGATTGCAGAGGTTGGATACTGAGGTGCAGAAAGACTTTTACAGAGAGGAGAGATTGCAGACTGGGGTGTCAAAGGATTCTTACAGAGAGCAGAGGAAGGAGACTGGGGTGCAGAAGGAGTGTTACAGAGAGCAGAGTTTGGAGATTGGGGTTCAGAAGAACTGTTACAGAGAGCAGAGTTTGGAGACTTTGGTGCAGAAGGCCTGTTACAGAGAGCAGAGTTTGGAGATGAGGTGCAGCAGGATTGTTACAGATAGCAGATTTGTGACACTTATGTGCAGAAGGACTGTTACAGAGAGCAGAGCTTGGAGTATGGGTTGCAAAAGGACTGTTGCAGAGTGAAGAGTTTGAAGACTGTGGTGCAGAAGGATCGTTGCAGAGAGCAGAAGTTGGAGACTGAGGTGCAGAAGGATCGCTAAAGAGAGTAGAGTTTGCAGACCAGGGTGCAGTAGGATAGTTTCAGAGAGCACAGGTTGGAGACTGGGGTGCAGAAGCAATGTTGCAGAGTGCAGAGGTTGGAGACTGGGATTCAGAAGTACTGTACCAGAGAGAAGAGTTTGGAGACTTGGGTGTAGAAGGACTGTTGCAGAGAGAAGACGTTTAAGACTTGGATGCAGAAAGATCCTGGCAGAGAGCAGAGGTTTGAGACTGAGGTGCAGTAAGACTGTTAAAGAGAGCAGAGGATTTACACTGGGGTGCAGAATAACTGATACGGCAAGTAGAGTTCTTAGTCTAGGGTATAGAAGGACTGTCACAAAGAAAAAATTTTGTAGCCTGTGGTGCAGAAGGACTGTTGTGGAGAACAGAAGTTGGATACAGGGGTGCAGAAGGGCCATTGCAGAGAGATGAGGTTGGAGACTGAGGGGAAGAAGGCCTGTTACAGAGAGCAGAGTTTGGAGACTGGGGTGCAGAAGGACCGTTGCAGCGAGCAGATGTTGGAGACTGGGGTGCAGAAGGACTGTTAGAGAGAGCAGAGTTTGGAGACTGAGGTGCAGAAGGATCGTCTCAGAGAGTAAAATTTGAAGACTGGGGTGCAGAAGGACCATTACAGATTGCAGAGTTTGGAGACTGATGTGCAGAAGGACTTTTCCACAGAGGAGAGGTTGGAGACAGGGGTGTCAAAGGATTCTTACAGAGAGCAGAGGATGGAGACTGGGGTACAGAAAGAGTGTTACAGAGAGCAGAGTTTGGAGATTGGGGATCAGAAGAACTGTTACAGAGATCAGAGGTTGGAGACTGTAGGGCAGAAGGCCTGTTACAGAGAGCAGAGTTTGGAGATGAAGTGCAGAAGGATTCCTACAGAGAGCAGAGGTTGGACACTGACGTGTAGAAGGACTGTTCCAGAGAGCAGAGGTTGGAGACTGAGGTGCAGAAGGATCGCTACCTAGAGCAGAGTTTGGAGACCTGCGGGCAGTAGGATAGTTACAGAGAGCACAGGTTGGAGACTGGGGTGCAGAAGAAATGTTGCAGAGAGTAGAGGTTGGAGACTGGGGTGCAGAAGCACTTTAGCAGAGAGCAGAGGTTGGAGACTGAGGTCCAGAATGATTGTTACAGAGATCTGAGGGTGGAGACTGGGGTGCAAAAGGCGTGTTACTGAGAGCAGAGTTTGGAGATTGGGGTTCATAAAAACTGTTACAGAGAACAGAGTTTGTACCTGGGGTGCAGAAGGACAGCTGCAGAGAACGGAGGTTGGATACTGGGTTGCAGAAAGGCCGTTGCAGAGAGATGAGGTTGGAGACTGAGGTGCAGAATGACTGTAACAGAGAGCAACGTTTGGAGAATGGCGTGCAGAAGGATCATACAAAGAACAGATGTTGGAGACTGGAATGTAGAATGATCGTTGGAGAGAGCAGAGGTTGGAGACTGGGGTGTAGAAGGACTTTTGCAGAGAGCAGAGGTTGGAGACTGGGGTGCAGTATGTCTGTTACAGAGAGCACAGTTTGGAGACTGGGTTGCAGAAGACCTGTTACAGAGAGCAGATGTTTGAGACGGGGTGCTGAAGGATTTTTATAGATAGCACAGTTTGGAGACTGGGGTTTAGAAGGATTGTTGCAGAGAGCAGAGGTTTCACACTGAGGCTAAGAAGGACTGTTACAGAGAGCAGAGGTTGGAGTCTGAGGTGCAGAAGGACTTTTTCAGAAAGCAGAGGTTGGCAATTTGTGTGAAGAAGGACCATTATAGAGAGAAGAGTTTGGAGACTGCGGTACAGAAGGACTGTTACAGAGAGCAGAGTTTGGACTCTTGGGTGCAGAAGGACCATTGCAGAGAGTAGATGTCGAAGACTTGGGTGCAGAAGGACTGTTATAGAGAGGAGACGTTGGAGACAGAGGTGCAGAAGGATTGTTACAGAGAGCAGAGATTGGAGATTGAGGTGCAGATATACTGTTGCAGAGAGCAGAGGATGAAGACTGGGGTGCAGAAGGAGTGTTACAGAGAGCAGAGTTAGGAGATTGTGGTGCAGAAGAACTGTACAGAGAGCCGAGGTTGGCGACTGGGGTGCAGAAGGATTGTTACAGAGAGCAGAGTTTGGAGACTCGTGTGCAGAAGGACTGTTACAGAGAGCAGAGGTTCGAGACTGGGTTGCAGAAGAACTGTTACAGAGAGCCGAGTCTGGAGACTGAGGTGTAGACGGCCTGTTACAGAGAGAAGACGTTGGAAACTGAGGTGCAGAAAGATTGTTACAGAGAGCAGAGGTTGAAGACTGAGGTGCAGAAGGATCTTTACAGAGAGCAGAGTTTGGAGACTGGGGTCAGAAAGACAGTTACGGACCACAGGTTGGAGACTGGGGTGCAGAAGGATCACTGCAGAGAGCAGAGTTTGGAGGCTCTGGTACAGAAGGATCGTTACAGAGATCAGAGGTTTTAGACTGGTGTGCAGAATGACACTTACAGAGAGCACAGTTTGGAGACCTGTGTGTAGAAGAAATGTTGCAGAGAGCAGAGGTTGGAGATTCGGGTGCAGAAGGACTGTTGCAGAGAGCAGAGGTTAGAGACTGGGGTGCAGAAGGATCGTTACAGAGAGCAGAGGTTGGAGACTGCAGTACAGTATGACTGTTACAAAGAGCACAGGTTTGAGACCGGGGTGCAGAAGGACTGTTGCAGAGAACAGAGTTTGGAGACTGTGGTGCAGAAGAATCTTAGAGAGTAGAGGTTGGAGTCTGGGTTGCAGAAGGACTATTACAGAGAGAAGAGGTTGGATACTGGGGTGCGGAAGGACTCTTACCGAGAGCAGAGTTTGGAGACTGCATTGCAGAAGGATCTTACAGAGCGTAGAAGTTGGAGAACTGGGTGCAGAAGGACTGTTGCATAGAGAGAGTTTGGAGACTGGGGTGCACAAGGACTGTTACAGAGAGCAGAGGTTGGAGACTGTGGTGTAGAAGGATCTTACAGAGAGTAGAGGTTGGAACTGGTGTGCAGAAGGACTGTTGCAGAGAGCAGAGGTTGGAGACTGGGGTGCAGAAGGACTGTTACAGATAGCAGTTTCGAGACTGGGTTGCAGAAGGATCATACAGAGAGCATTTTGCAGACAGAGGTGCATAAGGAGTTTTACAAGAGCAGAGGTTTAAGACTGGAATGCAGAAGGATTGTTCCAGAGAGCAGCGTTTCAGACTGAGGTGCAGAAGGACTGTTACAGAGAGCAGAGTATGGAGACTGGTGTGCAGAAGGCCTTTTACAGAGAGCAGAGGACTGAGATAGGGGTGCAGAAGGACTGTTACAGATAGCACAGTTCAGAGACTGGGGTAGAGAAGGATCATTGCAGAGAGCAGAGGTTACAGGCTGAGATGTAGATGGACTGTTACAGAGAGCATAAGTTGTAGTCTGAGGGACAGAAGGACTATTACAGAAAGAAGAGGTTGGCAATTTGGGGTGCAGAGGACCGTAACAGAGAGAAGAGGTAGGAGACTGCGGTACAGAAGGACTGTTACAGAGAGCAGGTTTTGGAGACTGGGGTGCAAAATGACCATTGCAGAGAGAAGATGTTAGAGACTTAGGTGCAGAAGTCCTGTAAAGAGAGCAGAGTTATAAGACTGGGATGCAGAAGCCCTTTTACAGAGAGCAGAGTTTGAGACTCGGGTGCAGAAGGACTGTTACAGAGAGCAGAGTTTGGAGAATGTGTTGCAGGAGGATCTTAAAGAGAGCAGAGTTTGGAGACTGAAGTGCAGAAGGACTTTTACAAGAGTAGAGTTTGAAGACTGAGGAGCAGAAAGAACGTTGTAGATAGCAGAGGTTGTAGACTGCTGTCCAGACGAATTGTTACAGAGATCAGAGGGTGGAAACTGGAGTGCAGAAGGTGTGTTACAGAGAGCAGAGTCTGGGAGATTGGTGTGCAGAAGAACCGTTACAGAGAGCAGAGTTTGGAGACTGGGGTGCAGAAGGACTAATACAGAAAGTAGAGGTTGGAGACTGGTGTGTAGAAGGACCTTTACAGAGATCAGAGTTTGGAGACTGCTGTACAGAATGACTATTACAGGAGCAGAGTTTGGAGACTGGGGTTCTAAAGAATCGTTTCAGAGAGCAGATGTTGTAGACTGGTGTGCAGAAGGATCTTAGAGACAGCATAGGTTGGAGACTGAGCTGCATAAGGACTGTTACAGAAAGCAGAGGTTGACGACTCGTGTGCAGAAGATCGTTGCAGAGAGCACAGTTTGGAGACTGAGGTGCAGAATGATCTTTGAGTAGAGCAGAGGATGGAGACTTTGGTGGAGAACCGATACTTGCAGAGAGAGATGTTGGATACTGGGGTGCAGAAGGACTGATTCATAGAGCAAAGATTGGAGACTGAGGTACAGAAGGACTGTTACAGAGAGCAGAGTTTGGAGACTGGCTGAAGATGGATTACTGCAGAGAGCAGAGTTTTCAGACTGAGGTACAGAAGAACTTTTGCAGAAAGAAGATGTTGGAGACTGGGGTTCACAAAGACTGTTGCAGAGAGGCAGAGGTTGGAGACTGGTGTGCAGAAGGATCTTTGCAGAGAGTAGAGGTTGGAGAATGAGGAGCAGAAGGATCGTTGCAGAAAGCACAGGTTGGAGGACTGGGGTGCAGAAGGAATGTTGTAGAGAGCAGTAATTTGGAGAAATGGGTGGAGAAGGACTGTTGGAGAAAGCAGAGGTTGAAGACTGAGGTGCAGAAAGACTGTTACATTGAGCAGAGTTGGAGTCTGGGGTGCAGAAGGACTGATAGAGAAAGCAGATGTTGGAGACTGGGGTGCAGAAGGAATGTTGTAGAGGGCAATGTTTGAAGAATCCGGTACAGAAGGACAGTTACAGCGAGCAGAGGTTAGAGACTGGTGTGCAGAAAGATCTTAAAGAGAGCAGAGGTTGGAGACTTGGGTGCAAAAGGACTGTTGTAGGGAGCAGAGTTTGGAGACTGAGGTACAGAAGGACTGTTACTAATAGCAGAGGTTGGAGACTGAGTGCAGAAGGATTATTGCAGAGAGCAGAGATTTCAGACTGAGGTACACAAGAACTATTGCAGAAAGAAGATGTTGTAGACTGGGTTACACAAGGACTGTTACAGTGAGCACAGGTATGAGACTGAGGTGCAGAAGGATCGTTGCAGAGGAGCAGAGGTTGGAGACTGGGGTGCAGCTGGACTGACACAGAGGGCAGAGTTTGGAGACTGGGGTGCAGAAGGTCTGTTACAGAGAGCAGAGGTTGGAGACTGAGGTGCAGAAGGACTCTTGTAGAGAGGAGAGGTTTTAGACTGGGATGTAGAAGGACTGTTGCAAAGAGTAGACGTCGGAGATTGGGGACCAGAAGGACTGTAGCAGAGAGCAGACTTGGAGACTAAGGTGCAGAAGTACAGTTACACAGAGCAGATGATGGAGATTGGGGTGCAGAAGGACTGATACAGAAAGCAGAGTTTTGAGACTCAGGTGCAGAAGTACCCTTAGAGAGAGCAGAGGTTGGAGAATGCAGTACAGAAGGACTATTACAGAAAGCAGAGATTAGAGACTGGGGTGGAGAATGACTGTTGAAGAGAGCAGATTTGTGACACTGATGTGCAGAAGAACTCTTACAGAGAGCAGAGCTTGGAGTATGGGGTGCGAAAGGACTGTTGCAGAGAGAAGAGTTTGAAGACTGGGGTGCAGAAAGATCGTTGCAGAGAGCAGAGGTTGGAGACTGAGGTGCAGAAGGATCGCTAAAGAGAGCAGAGTTTGGAGACCAGGGTGCAGTAGGATAGTTACAGAGAGCACAGGTTGGAGACTGGGGTGCAGAAGCAATGTTGCAGAGTGCAGAGGTTGGAGACTGGGATGCAGAAGTACTGTAGCAGAGAGAAGAGGTTGGAGACTTGGGTGTAGAAGGACTGTTGCAGAGAGAAGACGTTGAAGACTTGGATTCAGAAGGATCCTTGCAGAGAGCAGAGGTTTAAGACTGGGGTGTAGAAGGAACTCTTGCAGAGAGCAGAGGTTGGAGACTGGGGTGAAGAAGTACTGTTGTAGAGAGCAGATGTTGGAGACTGAGGTGCAGTAGGACTGTTAAAGAGAGCAGAGGATTTAAACTGGGGTGCAGAATAACTGATATGGAAAGTAGATTTCTTAGTCTAGGGTATAGAAGGACAGTTACAGAGAAAAGATTTTGTAGCCAGTGGTGCAGAAGGACTGTTGCGGAGAACAGAAGTTGGAGACAGGGGTGCAGAAGGGCAGTTGCAGAGAGATGAGGTTGGAGACTGAGGGGAAGAAGGCCTGTTACAGAGAGCAGAGTTTGGAGACTGGGGAGCAGAAGGACCGTTGCAGCAAGCAGATGTTGGAGACTGGGGTGCAGAAGGACTGTTAGAGAGAGCAGAGTTTGGAGACTGAGGTGCAGAAGGATCGTTTCAGAGAGTAGAATTTGGAGACTGGGGTGCAAAAGGACCGTTACAGATTGCAGAGTTTGGAGACTGAGGTGCAGAAGGACTTTTCCACAGAGGAGAGGTTGGAGACAGGGGTGTCAAAGGATTCTTACAGAGAGCAGAGGATGGAGACTGGGGTACAGAAAGAGTGTTACAGAGAGCAGAGATTGGAGATTGGGGATCAGAAGAACTGTTACAGAGATCAGAGTTTGGAGACTGTAGGGCAGAAGGCCTGTTACAGAGAGCAGAGTTTGAAGATGAGGTGCAGAAGGATCGCTACAGAGAGCAGAGGTTGGACACTGATGTGTAGAAGGACTGTTACAGAGAGCAGAGGTTGGAGACGGGGATGCAGAAGGATCGCTACCTAGAGCAGAGTTTGGAGACCTGCGTGCAGTAGGATAGTTACAGAGAGCACAGGTTGGAGACTGTAGGGCAGAAGAAATGTTGCAGAGAGCAGAGGTTGGAGACTGGGGTGCAGAAGGACTTTAGCAGAGAGCAGATGTTGGAGACTGTGGTGTAGAAGGACTGTTGCAGACAGCAGACGTTGGAGACTGGGATGCAGAAAAATCTTTGTCTTGAGCAGAGGTTGGAGACTGAGGTGCAGAAGGATCGCTACCGCGAGCAGAGTTTGGAGACCTGCGTGCAGTAGGATAGTTACAGAGAGCACAGGTTGGAGACTGGGGTGCAGAAGAAATGTTGCAGAGAGCAGAGGTTGGAGACTGGGGTGCAGAAGGACTTTAGCAGAGAGAAGATGTTGAAGACTGTGGTGTAGAAGGACTGTTGCAGAGAGCAGACATTGGAGACTGGAATGCAGAAGGATCAATGTAGAGAGCAGATGTTGGAAACTGGCGTATAGAAGGACTTTTGCAGAGAGCAGAGTTTGGAGACTGGGGTGCAGAAGGACTGATACAGAGAGCAGAAGTTTTAGACTGGGGTGCAGAATAACTGGTATGGAAAGTAGAGTTTAGAGACTGGGGTGCAGAAGGACTGTTACAGAGAACAGAGTTTGTCGTCTTGGGTGCAGAAGGACAGCTGCAGAGAACGGAGGTTGGATACTGGGGTGCAGAAGGGCCATTGCAGAGAGATGTGGTTGGAGACTGAGGTGCAGAATGACTGTTACAGAGAGCAACGTTTGGAGAACGGCGTGCAGAAGGATCTTACAGAGAACAGATGTTGGAGACTGGAATGTAGAATGATCGTTGGAGAGAGCAGAGGTTGGAGACTGGGGTGTAGAAGGACTTTTGCAGAGAGAAGAGTTTGGAGTGCAGTAGGCCTGTTACAGAGAGCACAGTTTGGAGACTGGGTTGCAGAAGACCTGTTACAGAGAGCACATGTTGGAGACTGGGGTGCTGAAGGATTTTTATAGATAGCACAGTTTGGAGACTGGGGTTTAGAAGGATTGTTGCAGAGAGCAGAGGTTTCACACTGAGGCTAAGAAGGACTGTTACAGAGAGCAGGGGTTGGAGTCTGAGGTGCAGAAGGACTTTTTCAGAAAGCAGAGGTTGGCAGTTTGTGTGAAGAAGGACCGTTATAGAGAGAAGAGTTTGGAGACTGCGGTACAGAAGGACTGTTACAGAGAGCAAAGTTTGGACTCTTGGGTGCAGAAGGACCGTTGCAGAGAGTAGATGTCGAAGACTTGGGTGCAGAAGGACTGTTATAGAGAGGAGACGTTGGAGACAGAGGTGCAGAAGGATTGTTACAGAGAGCAGAGATTGGAGATTGAGGTGCAGATATACTGTTGCAGAGAGCAGAGGATGGAGACTGGGGTGCAGAAGGAGTGTTACAGAGAGCAGAGTTAGGAGATTGTGGTGCAGAAGAACTGTAAAGAGAGCCGAGGCTGGCGACTGGGGCGCAGAAGGATTGTTACAGAGGGCAGAGTTTGGAGACTGGTGTGCAGAAGGACTGTTACAGAGAGCAGAGGTTCAAGACTGGGTTGCAGAAGAACTGTTACAGAGAGCCGAGTCTGGAGACTAAGGTGTAGACGGCCTGTTACAGAGAGCAGACGTTGGAAACTGAGGTGCAGAAAGATTGTTACAGAGAGCAGAGGTTGAAGACTGAGGTGCAGAAGGATCTTTACAGAGAGCAGAGTTTGGAGACTGGGGTCAGAAAGACAGTTACGGACCACAGGTTGGAGACTGGGGTGCAGAAGGATCACTGCAGAGAGCAGAGTTTGGAGGCTCTGGTACAGAAGGATCGTTACAGAGATCAGAGGTTTTAGACTGGTGTGCAGAATGACAGTTACAGAGAGCAAAGTTTGGAGACCTGTGTGTAGAAGAAATGTTGCAGAGAGCAGAGGTTGGAGATTCGGGTGCAGAAGGACTGTTGCAGAGAGCAGAGGTTAGAGACTGGGGTGCAGAAGGATCGTTACAGAGAGCAGAGGTTGGAGACTGCAGTACAGTATGACTGTTACAAAGAGCACAGTTTTGAGACCGGGGTGTAGAAGGACTGTTGCAGAGAACAGAGTTTGGAGACTGCGGTGCAGAAGAATCTTAGAGAGTAGAGGTTGGAGTCTGGGTTGCAGAAGGACTATTACAGAGAGAAGAGGTTGGACACTGGGGCGCGGAAGGACTGTTACAGAGAGCAGAGTTTGGAGACTGCATTGCAGAAGGATCTTACAGAGCGTAGAAGTTGGAGAACTGGGTGCAGAAGGACTGTTGCATAGAGGAGAGTTTGGAGACTGGGGTGCACAAGGACTGTTACAGAGAGCAGAGGTTGGAGACTGTGGTGTAGAAGGATCTTACAGAGAGTAGAGGTTGGAACTGGTGTGCAGAAGGACTGTTGCAGAGAGCAGAGGTTGGAGACTGGGGTGCAGAAGGACTGTTACAGATAGCAGTTTCGAGACTGGGTTGCAGAAGGATCATACAGAGAGCATTTTGCAGACAGAGGTGCATAAGGAGTTTTACAAGAGCAGAGGTTTAAGACTGGAATGCAGAAGGATTGTTCCAGAGAGCAGCGTTTTCAGACTGAGGTGCAGAAGGACTGTTACAGAGAGCAGAGTATGGAGATTGGTGTGCAGATGGCCTTTTACAGAGTGCAGAGGACTGAGATAGGGGTGCAGAAGGACTGTTACAGATAGCACAGTTCAGAGTCTGGGGTAGAGAAGGATCGTTGCAGAGAGCAGAGGTTACAGGCTGAGGTGTAGATGGACTGTTACAGAGAGCATAAGTTGTAGTCTGAGGGGCAGAAGGACTATTACAGAAAGAAGAGGTTGGCAATTGGGGTGCAGAAGGACCGTTACAGAGAGAAGAGGTAGGAGACTGCGGTACAGAAGGACTGTTACAGAGAGCAGAGTTTGGAGACTGGGGTGCAAAATGACCATTGCAGAGAGAAGATGTTGGAGACTTGGGTGCAGAAGTCCTGTTAAAGAGAGCAGAGTTATAAGACTGGGGTGCAGAAGCCCTGTTACAGAGAGCAGAGTTTGGAGACTCGGGTGCAGAAGGACTGTTACAGAGAGCAGAGTTTGGAGAATGTGTTGCAGGAGGATCTTACAGAGAGCAGAGTTTGGAGACTGAAGTGCAGAAGGACTTTTACAGAGAGTAGAGTTTGAAGACTGAGGAGCAGAAAGAACGTTGTAGATAGCAGAGGTTTTAGACTGCTGTCCAGACGAATTGTTACAGAGATCAGAGGGTGGAAACTGGAGTGCAGAAGGTGTGTTACAGAGAGCAGAGTCTGGAGATTGGTGTGCAAAAGAACTGTTACAGAGAGCAGAGTTTGGAGACTGGGGTGCAGAAGGACTAATACAGAAAGTAGAGGTTGGAGACTAGGGTGTAGAAGGACCTTTACAGAGATCAGAGTTTGGAGACTGCTGTACAGAATGACTGTTACAGGGAGCAGAGTTTGGAGACTGGGGTTCTAAAGAATCGTTTCAGAGGAGATGAAAGATGGCGGCGAAGGGAGTGCATCACCCCAATGCGCCGCATCACTGAGCCAGTGAAAGAAGATATGAAACGGCTGAAGGATATCTTGTTGGGAATTTCCAGTGAAATTGAGGCGCTACAGAATCTAATAGACAGGTTTCCATCGTGCGAGGTTCGGCAGTGGGAGCTCCATTTCTCCGCACGGAGGGTCGCATAGCCTGATTGCTCCGAGGCGGGTTGTCTGCGGCGCGCGCTGGGGATCGGCAGGGTGCCGGAGCGGGAGAACAGCGAGGAGAGGGAGAACAGCGATACGGATTCGGGGGGCCCCTGCCAGTGATACATCGGCAGCGCTTGGTGCGGAGTTCAGGCTTGAGACAGAGGAGAGAAGCGGCGGTTCCAGTCACCGGTCTGACCACGGAGGACGGCGGCCTCCATCTTGGAGAGATGATGTAATCATCCCATTGTTCTGCTGATCTCAGCTCATTCAGCTACGGAACAGGTGAATTCAGGCTGGTATTTGCCTTCGTCTAGCAGACAGATTTCTTGCTCAGGATCGGGACTAGGGATCCTGTGGAGAATACTCTTGAAGGCTCGTGCCTGGCAAGGCGTGTGCCGGGCACTGAGCAGCGGGACTTGGGTTCCCGGGACTTGGGTTCCCGGGGCTAACTGGGCCCAGGTCTGAGGAATCTGCGGAGACTGCCTGTGAAGGCGAGCTCCGAGTGGAGCGTGCGCTGAGCTTGGGGCGACTGGGTTCTGACTCCCGAGACAGTTTTGGCCTGGGGCTGGGGAACCCCGGGGGTCGCTCGCTGGGGCCAGCTCCCAGCGGAGAGGGTGTATCCGGATCGGAAAGGCGGGGTTCTTGCTACCTAAGCTGCTTTGGCCCAAGGCTAGGGAACCGGCGGTGACTGCTTCTCGGCCAGGGTCCTGCTGGGTGCTGTGGGGGCAGAGTGGAGCTTCCACCTGCGCCCAGAGCAGGCCAAGTGACACGCCAGCGTGGTACCATGAAACCCCAAATGCAGCTGGTGCTGAAGAGAGAAGCCGCCCACGCTTAGAATAGGACCAGCGACCCACTGGCAAGACAGGCCAGGTTGCTTGCCAACGTGGTGGACACGTAACACTGAGGCAGTCGCGTCACACTGGTTGGAGTGGGGGTGGAGCAGGGTCGCGCCGCCCGGGTCCGGAGGGGGCTCAGCGACCCGTTGGAGAGGTAGTCAGGTACCCCCATTGGGAGTGGGGGCTGTGCAGAACTGCGACCCACCGGCCTAGAGGTCTGCCAGCGTGGTAGACACGTCACACCAATTGGAGTCGGGGCACAGCAGAGCCGCCACCCACATCCAGATCAGGACCAACGACCCCAGGGTGTGGTAGTTACGTTACCACAATTGGAGTGGGGACAGAGCAGAACAGCCACCAGTGCCTGCAGTGGGGGCAGACCTGCGACCAATTAGCGTGGTAGACAGACTACCCTAATTAGGGGAGGAGCACAGCCACTATCCGCCCTGCAAGGGAGACTTCCCAACTATACAAGAGCAATATAAATAAATAGGAGGTAAATTTCAAAAACACAACAGTTGCACCAAGCAGGTAGAAACGCGAGCAGTATGAAAAGACAAGGAAAGAAAGGTCCACAAGCAATGCAGGTCAACTCAACTTTAGAAGAGGTAATAGCTGCAACAGACGGAATGTCAGATAAAGAGTACAGGATATATATGCTTCAGATGATCTGGAGTCTCAAGGAAGACATGAGACAGCAAAATCAGACAATGAAAGATCACATTGACAAACAAATCCAGGAAGTAAAAGATCAATTTCACAGGGAGATAGAGGTAATAAAAAACAAACAAATTGAAATCCTGGAAATGCAGGAATCATTAAACCAACTTAAAAACTTAATTGAGAATACTAACAGCAGATTAGATCACTTAGAAGAGAGAACATCAGACAATGAAGACAAAGTATTTCAACTGGAAAAGAACATAGACAGCTCAGCAAGTCTGCTAAGAAACCATGAGCAGAACATCCAAGAATTATGGGACAATATCAAAAGACCAAATTTAAGAGTCATTGGGATACAGGAAGGTACAGAGCTCCAAACTAAAGGAATAAACAGACTATTCAGTGAGATTATACAAGAAAACTTCCCAGACTTGAAGAATGAGACAGAATCCCAAATCCTAGAAGCCTACAGGACGCCGAATGTGCAAAATCATAAGAGATCCACACCTAGACACATTATAATGAAGATGTCCAACATACAGAATAAGGAGAGAATTTTAAAAGCTGCAAGAGAAAGAAAGCAGATTACATTTAGGGGCAAACCAATCAGGATAACAGCTGATCTCTCAACACAGACCCTGAAAGCTAGAAGATCCTGGAATAACATATTTCAAACACTGAAAGAAAATAGGTTCCAACCAAGAATCGTGTATCCGGCGAAATTAAGCTTCAGGATAGAAGATGAAATTAAAACCTTCCATGATAAACAAAAGTTAAAAGAATTCGCAGCTAGAAAACCATCTCTTCAAAAAATCCTTGGCAAAACATTACAGGAAGAGGAAATGGAAAATAACACTGAAAACCAACAATGGGAGATAGGACAGTAAAGGGGGAAAAATAGTCAAAGAGGCTAACAAATCAGGTTTAGAAACATCAATAAACAAATATGGCTAGAAGAACAAATCATATCTCAATAATAACCCTAAATGTTAATGGCTTAAATTCACCAATTAAGAGACACAGGCTAGTAGAATGGATCACAAAAGAAGACCCAACAATATGCTGCCTACAGGAGACGCATCTGATAGAAAACGATATTCATAGACTGAAGGTGAAAGGTTGGGAAAAATCATACCACACATATGGAATGCGGAAACAAGCAGGAGTGTCCATACTCATATCTAATAAAATAGATTTCAAACCAAAGTTAATCAAAAGGGATAAAGAAGGACACTTCATACTGCTCAAGGGAACCATACACCAACAAGACATAACAATCATAAATATATATGCCCCAAATAATGGTGCGGCTGTGTTTATCAAGCAAACTCTCCTCAAGTTCAAGAGTCTAATAGACCACCATACAATAATCATGGGAGACTTCAACACACCTCTCTCACCACTGGACAGATCTTACAAACAAAAGTTAAATAAAGAAACTATAGAACTCAATAACACAATTAACAACCTAGACTTAATTGACATATATAGACTATACCACCCCAAATCAAGTAGTTACACTTTTTTCTCAGCAGCACATGGAACCTTCTCAAAAATAGACCATATATTATGTCACAGGGCAACTCTTAGACAATATAAAGGGGTGGAGATAATACCATGCATCTTATCTGATCATAATGGAATCAAACTGAAAATCAACGATAAAAGAATGAAGGAAAAATCAAGCATCACTTGGAGAATGAACAATAGGTTGCTGAATGATCAATGGGTTTTAGAAGACATCAAGGAGGAAATTAAAAAATTCCTAGAGTTAAATGAAAACACAGACACAACATATCGGAATATATGGGACACATTAAAAGCAGTTCTAAGAGGAAAATTCATTGCTTGGAGTTCATTCCTCAAAAAAAGAAAAAACCAACAAATAAATGATCTCATACTTCATCTCAAAATCCTAGAAAAAGAAGAGCAAAACAACAGCAAAAGAAGTAGAAGGCAAGAAATAATTAAAATCAGAGCTGAAATAAATGAAATTGAAACAAAAGAAACAATTGAAAAAATTGACAGGACTAAAAGTTGGTTCTTTGAAAAAATAAATAAAATTGACAGACCCTTAGCCATGCTAACGAAGAGAAGAAGAGAGAGAACTCAAATTACTAACATAAGGGATGAAAAAGGTAATATCACAACAGACACTTCAGAAATACAGAAGATAATCAGAAATTATTTTGAATCCTTATACTCCAATAAAATAGAAGATAGTGAAGGCATAGATAAATTCCTTAAGTCTTATGACCTGCCCAGATTGAGTCAGGAGGATATAGACAACCTAAACAGACCAATAACAATAGAAGAAATAGAAGAAACCATCAAAAGATTACCAACTAAGAAAAGCCCAGGACCGGATGGGTATACAGCAGAGTTTTACAAAACCTTTAAAGAGGAACTAACACCAATACTTTTCAAGCTATTTCAGGAAATAGAAAAAGAGGGAGAACTTCCAAATTCATTCTACGAGGCCAACATCACCCTGATTCCGAAACCAGACAAAGACACTTCAAAGAAAGAAAACTACAGACCAATATCTCTAATGAACCTTGACGCAAAAATCCTCAATAAAATTCTGGCAAATCGGATTCAAATACATATCAAAAAAATTGTACATCATGATCAAGTAGGATTCATCCCTGTGATGCAAGGCTGGTTCAATATACGGAAATCAATAAATGTTATTCACCACATCAATAGACTTAAAAATAAGAACCATATGATCATCTCGATAGATGCAGAAAAAGCATTCGACAAAGTACAGCATCCCTTTATGTTCAAAACTCTAGAAAAATTAGGGATAACTGGAACATACCTCAACATTGTAAAAGCAATCTACGATAAGCCACAGGCCAGCATCATTCTGAATGGAGAAAAATTGAAGGCATTCCCTCTAAGATCTGGTACAAGACAGGGATGCCCTCTCTCACCACTTCTGTTCAACATAGTCCTCGAAACACTGGCCAGAGCAATTAGACAGACAAAAGAAATTAAAGGCATAAAAATAGGAAAAGAAGAACTTAAATTATCACTATTTGCAGATGATATGATCCTATACCTAGCAGACCCAAAAGGGTCTACAAAGAAGCTATTAGAGCTAATAAATGAATTCAGCAAAGTGGCAGGATATAAGATCAACACGCATAAATCAAAGGCATTCCTGTATATCAGTGACAAATCCTCTGAAACGGAAATGAGGACAACTACTGCATTCACAATATCCCCCCAAAAAATAAAATACTTGGGAATCAACCTAACAAAAGAGGTGAAAGATTTATATAATGAAAATTATAGAACCCTAAAGAAAGATATAGAAGAAGACCTTAGAAGATGGAAAAATATACCCTGCTCATGGATAGGTAGAACTAACATCATCAAAATGGCGATATTACCAAAAGTTCTCTATAAGTTCAATGCAATGCCAATCAAAATCCCAATGGAATTTCTTGTAGAAATAGATAAAAGAATCATGAAATTCATATGGAATAATAAAAGACCCAGAATAGCAAAAACAATGCTATGCAGGAAGAGTGAATCAGGCGGTATAGCGATACCAGACTTCAAACTATACTACAGAGCAATAGTAACAAAAACAGCATGGTACTGGTACCAAAACAGGCGGGTGGACCAATGGTACAGAATAGAGGACACAGAAACCAATCCACAAAACTACAACTATCTTATATTTGATAAAGGGGCTACAAGCATGCAATGGAGGAAGGATAGCATCTTCAACAAATGGTGCTGGGAAAACTGGAAATCCATTTGCATCAAAATGAATCTGAACCCCTATCTCTCGCCATGCACAAAAGTTAACTCAAAATGGATTAAGGAGCTTGATATTAAATCAGAGACATGGCATCTGATAGAAGAAAAAGTTGGTTATGATCTACATACTGTGGGATCGGGCCCCAAATTCCTCAATAGGACACCCATAGCGCAAGAGTTAACAACTAGAATCAACAAATGGGACTTACTCAAACTAAAAAGTTTTTTCTCAGCAAAAGAAACAATAAGAGAAATAAACAGGGAGCCTACATCCTGGGAACAAATCTTTAATCCACACACTTCAGATAGAGCCCTAATATCCAGAATATACAAAGAACTCAAAAAATTAGACAATAAGATAACAAATAACCCAATCAATAAATGGGCCAAGGACCTGAACAGACAGTTCTCAGAGGAGGACATACAATCAATCAATAAGTACATGAAAAAATGCTCACCATCGCTAGCAGTTAGAGAAATGCAAATCAAAACTACCCTAAGATACCACCTCACTCCAGTAAGATTGGCAGCCATTAGGAAGTCAAACAACAATAAGTGCTGGAGAGGATGCGGGGAAAAGGGCACTCTTGTTCATTGCTGGTGGGACTGCAAATTGGTGCAGCCAATTTGGAAAGCAGTATGGAGATTTCTTGGAAAGCTGGGAATGGAACCACCATTTGACCCAGCTATTCCCCTTCTCGGTCTATTCCCTAAAGACCTAATAAGAGCATGTTACAGAGACACTGCTACAATGATGTTCATAGCAGCACAATTCACTATAGCAAGATTATAGAATCAGCCTAGATGCCCTTCAATAGATGAATGGATAAAAAAAAATGTGGCATTTATACACAATGGAGTATTACTCTGCATTAAGGAACGACAAAATCATAGAATTTGGAGGGAAATGGATGGCATTAGAGCAGATTATGCTAAGTGAAGCTAGTCAATCGTTAAAAAACAAATACCAAATGACCCCTTTGATATAAGGGGAGTAAAAAAGGACAGGGTAAGGACGAAGAGCTTGAGAAGAAGATTTACATTAAACAGGGATGAGAAAAGGGGAGGGGAGGGGAGGGGAGGGGAGGGGGGATAGTAGAGAAAAGGACAGACAGCAGAATACATCAGACACTAGAAAGGCAATGTGTCAATCAATGGAAGGGTAACTGATGTGAAACAGCAATCTGTATACGGGGTAAAGTTGGGAGTTCATAACCCACTTGAATCAAACTGTGAAAGATGATGTATTAAGAACTGTGTAATGTTTTGAACGACCAACAATAAAAAAAAATAAAAATAAAAATAAAAATTTACAAGTAAATCTTAAAATTTCAATATAAATAATTGGTCCTCTACCTCAAACAATAGACATGAAACAAGTCAAAAGAAACTTCTTGTATAAAATAAAAGAAAGCAATGACATTTTGAGAAGGAATAAAATAAATATTTGATTTGCAAACTGAAAAAAAAAAGAATCGTTTCAGAGAGCAGATGTTGTAGACTGGTGTGCAGAAGTATCTTAGAGACAGCATAGGTTGGAGACTGAGCTGCATAAGGACTGTTACAGAAAGCAGAGGTTGACGACTCGTGTGCAGAAGATCTTTGCAGAGAGCAGAGTTTGATGACTGAGGTGCAGAATGATCTTTGAGTAGAGCAGAGGATGAAGACTTTGGTGGAGAACGATACTTGCAGAGAGCAGATGTTGGATACTGGGGTGCAGAAGGACTGTTTCATAGAGCAGAGTTTGGAGACTGAGGTACAGAAGGACTGTTACAGAGAAAAGAGTTTGGAGACTGGGCTGAAGATAAATTATTGCAGAGAGCAGAGTTTTCAGACTGAGGTACAGAAGAACTTTTGCAGAGAGAAGATGTTGGAGACTGGGGTTCACAAAGACTGTTGCAGACAGCAGAGGTTGGAGACTGGTGTGCAGAAGGATCTTTGCAGAGAGCAGAGGTTGGAGAATGAGGTGCAGAAGGATCGTTGCAGAAAGCACAGGTTGGAGACTGGGGTGCAGAAGGAATGTTGTAGAGAGCAGTATTTGGAGAAATGGGTGGAGAAGGACTGTTGCAGAAAGCAGAGGTTGAAGACTGAGGTGCAGAAAGACTGTTACATTGAGCAGAAGTTGGAGTCTGGGGTGCAGAAGGACTGATAGAGAAAGCAGATGTTGGAGACTGGGGTGCAGAAGGAATGTTGTAGAGGGCAATGTTTGAAGAATCCGGTACAGAAGGACAGTTACAGCGAGCAGAGGTTAGAGACTGGTGTGCAGAAAGATCTTAAAGAGAGCAGATGTTGGAGACTTGGGTGCAAAAGGACTGTTGTAGGGAGCAGAGTTTGGAGACTGAGGTACAGAAGGAATGTTACTAATAGCAGAGGTTGGAGACTGCGTGCAGAAGGATTATTGCAGAGAGGAGAAATTTCAGAATGAGGTACACAAGAACTATTGCAGAGAGAAGATGTTGTAGACTGGGTTACACAAGGACTGTTACAGTGAGCACAGGTATGAGACTGAGGTGCAGAAGGATCCGTGCAGAGAGCAGAGGTTAAAGACTGGGTGCAGCTGGACTGACACAGAGAGCAGAGTTTGAGACTGGGTGCAGAAGGTCTGTTACAGAGAGCAGAGTTTGGAGGCTAAGTTGCAGAAGAATCTCACAGAGAGCAGAGGTTGGAGACTGAAGTGCAGAAGCACTGTTACAAAGAGTGGAGGTTGAAGACTGAGGTGCAGAAAGGAAAGTTGCAGAGAGCAGAGGTTGGAGACTGAGGTGCAGAAGGACTCTTGTAGAGAGGGGAGGTTTAGACTGGGATGTAGAAGGACTGTTGCAAAGAGTAGACGTTGGTGATTGGGGACCAGAAGGACTGTAGCAGAGAGCAGACGTAGAGACTAAGGTGCAGAAATACAGTTACACAGAGCAGATGATGGAGATTGGGGTGCAGAAGGACTGATACAGAAAGCAGAGTTTTGAGACTCAGGTGCAGAAGTACCCTTAGAGAGAGCAGAGGTTGGAGAAAGCAGTACAGAAGGACTATTACAGAGAGCAGAGATTGGAGACTGGGTGGAGAATGACTGTTGAAGAGAGCAGATGTTGGAGACTGTGGTGCAAAAGGACTGTTGCAGAGACCAGAGGAGGGAGACTGTGGTGCAGAAGGACTGTTGCAGAGTGTAGAGGTTGGAGACTGGGATGCAGAAGTACTGTAGCAGAGAGAAGAGGTTGGAGACTTGGGTGTAGAAGGATTGTTGCAGAGAGAAGACATTGAAGACTTGGATGCAGAAGGATCCTTGCAGAGAGCAGAGTTTTAGACTGGGGTGTAGAAGGACTTTTGCAGAGAGCAGAGGTTGGAGACTGAGTGCAGTAGGACTGTTAAAGAGAGCAGAGGATTTACACAGGGGTGCATAATAACTGATACGGAAAGTAAAGTTCTTAGTCTAGGGTATAGAAGGACTGTTACAGAGAAAAAGATTTTGTAGCCAGTGGTGCAGAAGGACTGTTGCAGAGAACAGAAGTTGGAGACAGAAGTACAGAAGGTTCGTTGCAGAGAGAATGAGGTTGGAGACTGAGGGGAAGAAGGCCTGTTTACAGAGAGCAGATTTTTGAGACTGGGGTGCAGAAGGACCATTGCAGCGAGTAGATGTTGGAGACTGGGGTGCAGAAGGACTGTTAGAGAGAGCCAGAGTTTGGAGACTGAGGTGCAGAAGGATCGTTTCAGAGAGTAGAATTTGGAGACTGGGGTGCTTAAGGACCGTTACAGATTGCAGAGTTTGGAGACTGAGGTGCAGAAGGACTTTTCCACAGAGGAGAGTTGGAGACAGGGGTGTCAGAGGATTCTTACAGAGAGCAGAGGATGGAGACTGGGGTACAGAAAGAGTGTTACAGAGAGCAGAGTTTGGAGATTGGGGATCAGAAGAACTGTTACAGAGATCAGAGGTTGGAGACTGTAGGGCAGAAGGCCTGTTACAGGAGAGCAGAGTTTGGAGATGAGGTGCAGAAGGAATCGCTACTGAGAGCAGAGGTTGGACACTGATGTGTAGAAGAACTGTTACAGAGAGCAGAGGTGGAGACTGGATGCAGAAAAATCTTTGTCTGAGCAGAGGTTGGAGACTTAGGTCCAGAAGGATCGCTACCGCGAGCAGAGTTTGGAGACCTGCGTTGCAGTAGGATAATTACAGAGAGCACAGGTTGGAGACTGGGGTGCAGAAGGAAATGTTGCAGAGAGCAGAGTTTTGAGATTGGGGTGCAGAAGGACTTTACAGAGAGCAGATGATGGAGACTGTGGTGTAGAAGGACTGTTGCAGACAGCAGACGTTGGAGACTGGGATGCAGAAAAATCTTTGTCTTGAGCAGAGGTTGGAGACTGAGGTGCAGAAGGATCGCTACCTAGAGCAGAGTTTGGAGACCTGCGTGCAGTAGGATAGTTACAGAGAGCACAGGTTGGAGACTGGGGTGCAGAAGAAATGTTGCAGAGAGCAGAGGTTGGAGACTGGGGTGCAGAAGCACTTTAGCAGAGAGCAGAGGTTGGAGACTGAGGTCCAGAATGGATTGTTACAGAGATCAGAGAGGTGGAGACTGAGGTGCAGAAGGCGTGTTACTGAGAGCAGAGTTTGGTGATTGGGGTGCAGTAAAACTGTTACCGAGAGCAGAGTTTGGAGACTGGGGTGCAGAAAGATCGTTGCAGAGAGCAGTGGTTTGAGACTGGGGTGTAGAAGGACTGTTGCTGCGAGAAAAGGATTGAGACTGGGGTGCAGACGGACTGTTGCAGAGAGCAGAGGTTGGAGACTGAGGTGCAGAAGGACTGTCACAGAGAGCAGAGGCTGGAGACTGTGCTGGAGAATAACTGACATAAAAAGTAGAGTTTGGAGACTGGGGTGCAGAAGGATCGTTACAGACAGCAGAGGTTGAGACAGCAGTACCGAAGACCTGGTACAGAGAACAGAGTTTGGAGCCTGGGGTTCAGAAGGACTGTTGCAGAGAACAGAGGTTGGAATTTGGGGTGCAGAAGGGCTTTCAGAGAGAGCAGAGGTTTGAAGACTGTGGTGCAGAAGGCCTGTTACAGAGAGCAGAGTTTAGAGATGAGGTGCAGAAGGATCATTACAGAGAGCAGAGTTGGGAGACTGAGGTTCATTAGGATTGTCACAGATAGCAGATTTGTGACACTGATGTGCAGAAGAACTCTTACAGAGAGCAGAGCTTGGAGTATGGGGTGCGAAAGGACTGTTGCAGAGAGAAGAGTTTGAAGACTGGGGTGCAGAAAGATCGTTGCAGAGAGCAGAGGTTGGAGACTGAGGTGCAGAAGGGATCGCTAAAGAGAGCAGAGTTTGGAGACCAGGGTGCAGTAGGATAGTTACAGAGAGCACAGGTTGGAGACTGGGGTGCAGAAGCAATGTTGCAGAGTGCAGAGGTTGGAGACTGGGATGCAGAAGTACTGTAGCAGAGAGAAGAGGTTGGAGACTTGGGTGTAGAAGGACTGTTGCAGAGAGAAGACGTTGAAGACTTGGATGCAGAAGGATCCTTGCAGAGAGCAGAGGTTTAAGACTGGGGTGTAGAAGGACTTTTGCAGAGAGCAGAGTTTGGAGACTGGCGTGCAGAAGGACTCTTGTAGAGAGCAGATGTTGGAGACTGAGGTGCAGTAGGACTGTTAAAGAGAGCAGAGGATTTAAACTGGGGTGCAGAATAACTGATACGGAAAGTAGAGTTCTTAGTCTAGGGTATAGAAGGACTGTTACAGAGAAAAGATTTTGTAGCCAGTGGTGCAGAAGGACTGTTGCGGAGAACAGAAGTTGGAGACAGGGGTGCAGAAGGGCAGTTGCAGAGAGATGAGGTTGGAGACTGAGGGGAAGAAGGCCTGTTACAGAGAGCAGAGTTTGGAGACTGGGGAGCAGAAGGACCGTTGCAGCGAGCAGATGTTGGAGACTGGGGTGCAGAAGGACTGTTAGAGAGAGCAGAGTTTGGAGACTGAGGTGCAGAAGGATCGTTTCAGAGAGTAGAATTTGGAGACTGGGGTGCAAAAGGACCGTTACAGATTGCAGAGTTTGGAGACTGAGGTGCAGAAGGACTTTTCCACAGAGGAGAGGTTGGAGACAGGGGTGTCAAAGGATTCTTACAGAGAGCAGAGGATGGAGACTGGGGTGCAGAAGGAGTGTTACAGAGAGCATAGTTTGGAGATTGGGGTTCAGAAGAACTGTTACAGAGAACAGAGTTTGGAGACTGTGGTGCAGAAGGCCTGTTACAAAGAGCAGAGTTTGGAGGTGAGGTGCAGAAGGATCATTACAGAGAGCAGAGTTTGGAGACTGAGGTTCAGAAGGATTGTTACAGATAGCATATTTGTGACACTGATGTGCAGAAGGACTGTTACAGAGAGCAGAGCTTGGAGTATGGGGTGCGAAAGGACTGTTGCAGAGAGAAGAGTTTGAAGACTGGGGTGCAGAAAGATCGTTGCAGAGAGCAGAGGTTGGAGACTGAGGTGCAGAAGGATTGCTAAAGAGAGCAGAGTTTGGAGACCAGGGTGCAGTAGGATAGTTACAGAGAGCACAGGTTGGAGACTGGGGTGCAGAAGCAATGTTGCAGAGTGCAGAGGTTGGAGACTGGGATGCAGAAGTACTGTAGCAGAGAGAAGAGGTTGGAGACTTGGGTGTAGAAGGACTGTTGCAGAGAGAAGACGTTGAAGACTTGGATTCAGAAGGATCCTTGCAGAGAGCAGAGGTTTAAGACTGGGGTGTAGAAGGACTCTTGCAGAGAGCAGAGGTTGGAGACTGGGGTGAAGAAGTACTGTTGTAGAGAGCAGATGTTGGAGACTGAGGTGCAGTAGGACTGTTAAAGAGAGCAGAGGATTTAAACTGGGGTGCAGAATAACTGATACGGAAAGTAGAGTTCTTAGTCTAGGGTATAGAAGGACTGTTACAGAGAGAAGATTTTGTAGCCAGTGGTGCAGAAGGACTGCTGCGGAGAACAGAAGTTGGAAACAGGGGTGCAGAAGGGCCATTGCAGAGAGATAAGGTTGGAGACTGATGGGAAGAAGGCCTGTTACAGAGAGCAGAGTTTTGAGACTGGGGTGCAGAAGGACCGTTGCAGCGAGCAGATGTTGGAGACTGGGGTGCAGAAGGACTGTTAGAGAGACCAGAGTTTGGAGACTGAGGTGCAGAAGGATCGTTTCAGAGAGTAGAATTTGGAGACTGGGGTGCAGAAGGACCGTTACAGATTGCAGAGTTTGGAGACTGAGGTGCAGAAGGACTTTTCCACAGAGGAGAGGTTGGAGACAGGGGTGTCAAAGAATTCTTACAGAGAGCAGAGGATGGAGACTGGGGTACAGAAAGAGTGTTACAGAGAGCAGAGTTTGGAGATTGGGGATCAGAAGAACTGTTACAGAGATCAGAGGTTGGAGACTGTAGGGCAGAAGGCCTGTTACAGAGAGCAGAGTTTGGAGATGAGGTGCAGAAGGATCGCTACAGAGAGCAGAGGTTGGACACCGATGTGTAGAAGGACTGTTACAGAGAGCAGAGTTTGGAGACTGGGATGCAGAAAAATCTTTGTCTGAGCAGAGGTTGGAGACTGAGGTGCAGAAGGATCGCTACCTAGAGCAGAGTTTGGAGACCTGCGTGCAGTAGGATTGTTACAGAGAGCACAGGTTGGAGACTCGGGTGCAGAAGAAATGTTGCAGACAGCAGAGGTTGGAGACTGGGGTGCAGAAGGACTTTACAGAGAGCAGATGTTGGAGACTGTGGTGTAGAAGGACTGTTGCAGAGAGCAGACGTTGGAGACTGGGATGCAGAAAAATCTTTGTCTTGAGCAGAGGTTGGAGACTGAGGTGCAGAAGGATCGCTACCTAGAGCAGAGTTTGGAGACCTGCGTGAAGTAGGATAGTTACAGAGAGCACAGGTTGGAGACTGGGGTGCAGAAGAAATATTGCAGAGAGCAGAGGTTGGAGACTGGGGTGCAGAAGCACTTTAGCAGAGAGCAGAGGTTGGAGAATGAGGTCCAGAATGATTGTTACAGAGATCAGAGGGTGGAGACTGGGGTGCAGAAGGCGTGTTACTGAGAGCAGAGTTTGGAGATTGGGGTGCAGAAAAACTGTTACCGAGAGCAGAGTTTGGAGACTGGGGTGCAGAAGGATCGTTGCAGAGAGCAGTGGTTTGAGACTGGGGTGTAGATGGACTGTTGCTGCGAGTAAAAAATTGAGACTGGGGTGCAGACGGACTGTTGCAGAGAGCAGAGGTTGGAGACTGAGGTGCAGAGGGACTGTCACAGAGAGCAGAGGCTGGAGACTGGGGTGCAGAATAACTGATATGGAAAGTAGAGTTTGGAGACAGGGGTGCAGAAGGACCGTTACAGACAGCAGAGGTTGGAGACAGCAGTACAGAAGAACTGTTACAGAGAACAGAGTTTGGAGCCTGGGGTGCAGAAGGACTGTTGCAGAGAACAGAGGTTGGAAATTGGGGTGCAGAAGGGCTTTCACAGAGAGCAGAGGTTGGAGACTGAGTTGCAGAATGATTGTTACAGGGAGCAGAGGTTGAAAACTGAGGTGCAGAACGATCGTTGAAGAGAGCAGAGATTGGAGACTGGGGTGCAGAAGAACTGTTGCAGAGAGCAGAGTTTGGAGACTGAGGTGCAGAAAGATCGTTGCAGCGATAAAAGTTTGGAGACTGGGGTGCAGAAGACCTGCTACAGAGAGCAGAATTTGGAGACTGGGGTGCAGAAGACCTGCTACAGAGAGCAGAGATTGGAGACTGTGGTGCAGAAGTATTGTTACAGATAGCACAGTTTGGAGACTTTTGTGCAGAAGGATCGTTGCAGAGAGCAGAGGTTTCAGACTGAGGCTTAGAAGGACTTATACAGAGAGCAGAGTTTGGAATATGAGGTTCTGAAGGACTGTTACTGAAAGCAGAGGTTCGCAATTCACTTGTACAAGGATCGTTATAGAGAGAAGAGGTTGGAGACTGTGGTACAGAAGGACTGTTACAGAGAGCAGAGTTTGGAGACTGGGGTGCAGAAGAACTGTTGCAGAGAGCAGATGTTGGACACTGGGGTGGAGAAGGACTGTTACAAAGAGCAGACGTTAAAGATCAAGGTGCAGAAGGATTGTTACAGAGAGCAGAGGTGGAGACTGTGGAGCAGAAAGACCATTACAGAGAGCAAAGTTGGAGACTGAGGTGCAGGAGAACATTTACGGAGAGCAGAGTTTGGATACTGGGGTGTAGAAGCACTGCTACAGAGAGCAGAGTTTGGAGACTTAGATGAAAAAGGATCTTCCAGAGAGCATAGTCTGGAGACTGGTGTCCAGAAGGACTGTTGCAGAGAGCAGAGTTTGGAGACTGAGGTGCAGAAGGTTCATTGCAGAGAGAAGAGGTTGGAGACTGGGATAGAGAAAGACAGTTACAGACAGCAGAGGTTGGAGACTGAGGTGGAGAAGGATGGTTTCAGATAGTAGAGGTTGGAGAGTGGGGTGCAGAAAGACCGTTACAGATTGCAGAGTTTGGATACTGAGGTGCAGAAAGAGTTTTACAGAGAGGAGAATTTGCAGACTGGGGTGTCAATGGATTCTTACAGAGAGCAGAGGATGGAGACTGGGGTGCAGAAGGAGTGTTACAGAGAGCATAGTTTGGAGATTGGGGTTCAGAAGAACTGTTACAGAGAACAGAGTTTGGAGACTGTGGTGCAGAAGGCCTGTTACAAAGAGCAGAGTTTGGAGGTGAGGTGCAGAAGGATCATTACAGAGAGCAGAGTTTGGAGACTGAGGTTCAGAAGGATTGTTACAGATAGCATATTTGTGACACTGATGTGCAGAAGGACTGTTACAGAGAGCAGAGCTTGGAGTATGGGGTGCGAAAGGACTGTTGCAGAGAGAAGAGTTTGAAGACTGGGGTGCAGAAAGATCGTTGCAGAGAGCAGAGGTTGGAGACTGAGGTGCAGAAGGATTGCTAAAGAGAGCAGAGTTTGGAGACCAGGGTGCAGTAGGATAGTTACAGAGAGCACAGGTTGGAGACTGGGGTGCAGAAGCAATGTTGCAGAGTGCAGAGGTTGGAGACTGGGATGCAGAAGTACTGTAGCAGAGAGAAGAGGTTGGAGACTTGGGTGTAGAAGGACTGTTGCAGAGAGAAGACGTTGAAGACTTGGATGCAGAAGGATCCTTGCAGAGAGCAGAGGTTTAAGACTGGGGTGTAGAAGGACTTTTGCAGAGAGCAGAGTTTGGAGACTGGCGTGCAGAAGGACTGTTGTAGAGAGCAGATGTTGGAGACTGAGGTGCAGTAGGACTGTTAAAGAGAGCAGAGGATTTAAACTGGGGTGCAGAATAACTGATACGGAAAGTAGAGTTCTTAGTCTAGGGTATAGAAGGACTGTTACAGAGAAAAGATTTTGTAGCCAGTGGTGCAGAAGGACTGTTGCGGAGAACAGAAGTTGGAGACAGGGATGCAGAAGGGCCGTTGCAGAGAGATGAGGTTGGAGACTGAGGGGAAGAAGGCCTGTTACAGAGAGCAGAGTTTGGAGACTGGGGTGCAGAAGGACCATTGCAGCGAGCAGATGTTGGAGACTGGGGTGCAGAAGGACTGTTAGAGAGAGCAGAGTTTGGAGACTGAGGTGCAGAAGGATCGTTTCAGAGAGTAGAATTTGGAGACTGGGGTGCAGAAGGACCGTTACAGATTGCAGAGTTTGGAGACTGAGGTGCAGAAGGACTTTTCCACAGAGGAGAGGTTGGAGACAGGGGTGTCAAAGGATTCTTACAGAGAGCAGAGGATGGAGACTGGGGTAAAGAAAGAGTGTTACAGAGAGCAGAGTTTGGAGATTGGGGATCAGAAAACTGTTACAGAGATCAGAGGTTGGAGACTGTGGTGCAGAAGGCCTGTTACAGAGAGCAGAGTTTGGAGATGAGGTGCAGAAGGATCGCTACAGAGAGCAGAGGTTGGACACTGATGTGTAGAAGGACTGTTACAGAGAGCAGAGTTTGGAGACTGGGATGCAGAAAAATCTTTGTCTTGAGCAGAGGTTGGAGACTGAGGTGCAGAAGGATCGCTACCTAGAGCAGAGTTTGGAGACCTGCGTGCAGTAGGATAGTTACAGAGAGCACAGGTTGGAGACTCGGGTGCAGAAGAAATGTTGCAGAGAGCAGAGGTTGGAGACTGGGGTGCAGAAGGACTTTAGCAGGGAGCAGATGTTGGAGACTGTGGTGTAGAAGGACTGTTGCAGAGAGCAGACGTTGGAGACTGGGATGCAGAATGATCGATATAGAGAGCAGATGTTGGAGACTGGCGTATAGAAGGACTTTTGTAGAGAGCAGAGTTAGGAGACTGGGGTGCAGAAAGACTGATACAGAGAGCAGAAGTTTTAGACTGGGGTGCAGAATAACTGGTATGGAAAGTAGAGTTTAAACTGCAACCCAGTTTAGAGACTGGGTTGCAGAAGGACTGTTACAGAGAACAGAGTTTGTAGCCTTGGGTGCAGAAGGACAGCTGCAGAGAACGGAGGTTGGATACTGGGGTGCAGAAAGGCCGTTGCAGAGAGATGAGGTTGGAGACTGAGGTGCAGAATGACTGTTACAGAGAGCAACGTTTGGAGAACGGCGTGCAGAATGATCTTACAGAGAACAGATGTTGGAGACTGGAATTTAGAATGATCGTTGGAGAGAGCAGAGGTTGGAGACTGGGTTGTAGAAGGACTTTTGCAGAGAGCAGAGTTTGGAGTGCAGTAGGCCTGTTACAGAGAGCACAGTTTGGAGACTGGGTTGCAGAAGACCTGTTACAGAGAGCAGATGTTGGAGACTGGGGTGCAGAAGGATTTTTATAGATAGCACAGTTTGGAGACTGGGGTTTAGAAGGATTGTTGCAGAGAGAAGAGGTTTCACACTGAGGCTAAGAAGGACTGTTACAGGGAGCAGAGGTTGGAGTCTGAGTTGCAGAAGGACTTTTTCAGAAAGCAGAGGTTGGAAATTTGTGTGAAGAAGGACCGTTATAGAGAGAAGAGTTTCGAGACTGCGGTACAGAAGGACTGTTACAGAGAGCAGAGTTTGGACTCTTGGGTGCAGAAGGACCGTTGCAGAGAGTAGAAGTCGAAGACTTGGGTGCAGAAGGACTGTTATAGAGAGGAGACGTTGGAGACAGAGGTGCAGAAGGATTGTTACAGAGAGCAGAGATTGGAGATTGAGGTGCAGATATACTGTTGCAGAGAGCAGAGGATGGAGACTGGAGTGCAGAAGGAGTGTTACAGAGAGCAGAGTTAGGAGATTGTGGTGCAGAAGAACTGTAAAGAGAGCCGAGGTTGGCGACTGGGGTGCAGAAGTTTTGTTACAGAGAGCAGAGTTTGGAGACTCGTGTGCAGAAGGACTGTTACAGAGAGCAGAGGTTCGAGACTGGGTTGCAGAAGAACTGTTACAGAGAGCCGAGTCTGGAGACTGAGGTGTAGACGGCCTGTTACAGAGAGCAGACGTTGGAAACTGAGGTGCAGAAAGATTGTTACAGAGAGCAGAGGTTGGAGACTGGGGTCAGAAAGACAGTTACGGAGACCACAGGTTGGAGACTGGGGTGCAGAAGGATTGCTGCAGAGAGCAGAGTTTGGAGTCTCTGGTACAGATGGATTGTTACAGAGAGCAGAGATTTTAGACTGGGGTGCAGAATGACAGTTACAGAGAGCACAGTTTGGAGACCTGTGTGTAGAAGAAATGTTGCAGAGAGCAGAGGTTGGAGATTCGGGTGCAGAAGGACTGTTGCAGAGAGCAGAGGTTAGAGACTGGGGTGCAGAAGGATCGTTACAGAGAGCAGAGGTTGGAGACTGCAGTACAGAATGACTGTTACAAAGAGCACAGGTTTGAGACCGGGATGCAGAAGGACTGTTGCAGAGAACAGAGTTTGGAGACTGCGGTGCAGAAGAATCTTAAAGAGTAGAGGTTGGAGTCTTGGTTGCAGAAGGACTATTGCAGAGAGAAGAGGTTGGATACTGTGGTGCAGAAGGACTGTTACAGAGAGCAGAGTTTGGAGACTGCGTTGCAGAAGGATCTTACAGAGCGTAGAGGTTAGAGAACTGGGTACAGAAGGACTGTTGCATAGAGGAGAGTTTGGAGCCTGGGGTGCACAAGGACTGTTACAGAGAGCAGAGGTTGGAGACTGTGGTGTAGAAGGATCTTACAGAGAGTAGAGGTTGGAGACTGGTGTGCATAAGGACTGTTTTATAGAGCAGAGATTTGAGACTGAGGTACAGAAGGACTGTTACAGAGAAAAGAGTTTGGAGACTTGGCTGAAGATGGATTATTGCAGAGAGCAGACTTTTCAGACTGAGGTACAGAAGAACTTTTGCAGAGAGAAGATGTTGGAGACTGGGGTTCACAAAGACTGTTGCAGACAGCAGAGGTTGGAGACTGGTGTGCAGAAGGATCTTTGCAGAGAGGAAAGGTTGGAGAATGAGGTGCAGAAGGATCGTTGCAGAAAGCACAGGTTGGAGACTGGGGTGCAGAAGGAATGTTGTAGAGAGCAGTATTTGGAGAAATGGGTGGAGAAGGACTGTTGCAGAAAGCAGAGGTTGAAGACTGAGGTGCAGAAAGACTGTTACATTGAGCAGAAGTTGGAGTCTGGGGTGCAGAAGGACTGATAGAGAAAGCAGATGTTGGAGACTGGGGTGCAGAAGGAATGTTGTAGAGGGCAATGTTTGAAGAATCCGGTACAGAAGGACAGTTACAGCGAGCAGAGGTTAGAGACTGGTGTGCAGAAAGATCTTAAAGAGAGCAGATGTTGGAGACTTGGGTGCAAAAGGACTGTTGTAGGGAGCAGAGTTTGGAGACTGAGGTACAGAAGGAATGTTACTAATAGCAGAGGTTGGAGACTGCGTGCAGAAGGATTATTGCAGAGAGCAGGGTTTTGAGTCTGGGGTGCAGAAAGACTTTTACAGAGAGCACAGGTTGGAGACTTGGGTGCAGAAGGAATGTTGCGGAGAGCAGAGGTTGGAGAATTGTTTGCAGAAGGACTGTTGCAGAAAACAGAGGTTGGAGACTGAGGTGCAGAAGGTCTGTTGCAGAGAGCAGATGTTAAAGACTGAATTGCAGAAGTACTGTTATAGAGAGGAGACGTTGGAGACTGGTTTCACAAGGGTCTTACAGAGAAAGAGTTTGGAGACTGAGGTTCAGAAGGACTGTTACAGAGAGTGGAGGTTCGAGCCTGAGGTGCAGAAGGATCGTTTCAGAGAGCAGAGTTTGGAGACTGGGGTGCAGACGGACTTTTACAGAGAGCAATGGTTTGATACTGGGGTGGAGAAGGATTGTAGCAGAGAGCAGAGGTTGGAGACAGAAGTTCAGAAGGACTGTTGCTGAGAGGAGAAGTTTGAGAATGCGTTGCAGAAGGACTATTGCAAAGAGCAGAGGTTGGAGACTGAGGTTCATATGGATGGACAAAGAAAGCAGATGTTGGAGACTGGCGTACAAAAGGACCTTTACAGAGAACACAGTTTGGAGACTGCGGTACAGAAGGACTGTTACAGAGAGTAGAGTTTGGAGACTGGGGAGCATAAAGAGTGTTGCAGAGTACAGAGGTTGGAGACTGGGTTGCAGCAGGACCGCTGCAGAAAGCAGAGGTTGGAGACTGGCGTGGAGAAAAAATATTACAGAGAGTAGAGTTTGGAAACTGGGGTAAGAAGGATCTTTCAGAGAGCTGAGGTTGGAGACTGGGGTGCAGAAGGATCGTTGCAGAGAGAAGAGTTTGGACACTCGGGTTCAGAAGGACTGTTGCAGAGAGCAGATTTTGGAGACTGAAGTGCAGAAGGACTATTTAGAAAGCAGATGTTGGAGACTGGGTTGCAGAAGGACTCTTGCAGAGAGCAGAGGTTGAAGACTGAGGTGGAGAAGGACTGTTACATAGAACAGAGTTTGGAGACTGGGATGCAGAAGGACTGTTGCAGAGAGCAGAGTTTTAAAACTGAGTTACAGAAGGATCAGAGAAAAGAGCAGAGGTGGAAACTTGGCTGCAGAAGGACTGTTACACACAGCACACGTTGCAGTCTGCGGTGAAGAAGGAATTTTGCAGACAGCAGAGGTCTGAGAC
>NW_027521664.1:208589-235819 GCF_052094955.1 Ictidomys tridecemlineatus | reverse complement strand
TCTGCTGTCTGCAAGAATCATTCTGCACCCAGTCTCCAACATCTGTTTTCTGTATCAGTCCTGGACCACAGTCTCCAAAATCTGCTCTCAGTAACAGTCCTTCTGCACCTCAGTCTCCAACCTCTGCTCTCTGCAAGAGTCCTTCTGCACCCCAGTGTTCAACCTCTGTTCTCTGCAACAATCCTTCTGCACCCCAGTCTTCAACATCTGCTCTCTATCACAGTCCTCCTGCATCTCAGACTCCATCCTCTGCTCACTGTAAGATTCTTCTGCACCCCAGTCTCCAACCTCTGCTCTCCTTAACGGTCTTTCTGCACCCCAGTCTCTAACCTCTGTTCTCTTCGTCAGTCCTTCTGCACCATAGTCTCCAACATCTACACTCTTCAACAGTTCTTTTCCATCCCAGTCTCCAACCTCTGCTCTCTATAACAGTCCTTCTGTACTGCAGTCTCCAACCACTACTTTCTCTAAGGATCCTTCTTGATCCCAATCTCCTACCTCTCCTAACTGCAACAGTCTTTCTACACCCCAGTCTAAAACCTCTGCTCTCTGCAACAGTCCTTCTGCACCCCAGTCTTCAAGCTCTGCTCTCTGCTTCGATCCTTCTGCAACTCAGTCTCCAAACTCTACTCTTTGTAACAGTGCTTCTGCACCTCAGTCTCCAACCTCTGCTCTCTGTCAGATCCTTCTGCAACCCAATCTTTAAACTCTTCTCTCTGTAACAGTCCTCATGCACCCCAGTCTCAAAGCTCTGCTCTCTTTAACAGGCATTTTTTACCCAAGTCTCCAAACTCTGCTCTCTGTATCTGTCCTTCTGGACCCCAGTCTCCAACCTCTGCTCTCTGTAACAAACCATCTGCATCCTGTCTCCAACCTATGCTCGCTGCAACAGTCCATGTGCACCCAGTCTCCAACATCTGCTCTCTGCAACAGATCTTCTGTACCTCAGTCTGAAAACTCTGCTCTCTGCAACAATCCTTCTGCACCCAAGTCTCCAAACTCTGCTCTCTGTAACAGTCCTTCTGTACATCAGTCTCCAACCTCTGCTTTTTGTAAGACCCTTTTAAACACAGTCTCCAAACTCTGCTCACTTAAACACTCCTTCTGCCCCCCAGTCTCCAATCTCTGCTTTTTGTAACAGGCCTTCTTCACCCCAGTATCCCACCACTGCTCTATGTAAGAGGCATTTTTCAGCCCAGTCTCCAACAGCCACTCTCTGTAATGATGCTTGTGCCCCCCAGTCTCCAACCACTTCTCTCTGCAACAGTCCTTCTGCACCCCAGTCTCAAACCTCTGCTCTGTGTAAGATTTTTCTGCACACAAGTCTCCTACCTCTGCTCTCTGTAACATTTCTTCTGCACCTCAGTCTCCAATCTCTGGTCTCTGTATCAGTCTTTCTGCACTTCTGTTTTCAAACTCTGCTCTCTGAAACAGTCCTTCTGCACCTCAGTCTTCAACAACTGATTTCTGAAAAAGTCCTTCTACACACCAGTCTCCAAACTCTGCTCTCTGGAAGAGTCCTTTTGTACCCCAGTATCCAAAATCTTCTCTCTGCAACGATCCTTCTGCACCCCAGTCTCCAACGTCTGCTCTGCAATAGTCTCTCTACAACCCAGTCTCCAACCTCTGCTCTCTGGAAGATCCTTCTGTACCCCAGTTTCCAAATTCCGCTCTCTGTAATATTCCTTCTGCACCCCAGTCTCCAACCTCTGCTCTCTGCAATGGTTCCTCTGCACCCCAGTCTCCAACCTTATTCTCAACAACATTTCTTGTGTACCGCAGTCTTCAACCACTGTTATCTGTAAGGGTCCTTCTTCACCCCAGTCTCCAAACTCTGCTTTCTGTATCAGTGCTTCTGCACCACAGTCTCCAAACTCTGCTTTCTGTAACAGTCCATATGCACCTCACTCTGCAACCTCTGCTCTCTGCAACAATCCTTCTTCACCTCAGTTTTTAACCTCTGCTCTCTGTAATAGTCCTTCTGTACTGCAGTATCCAACCTCTGCTCTCTGTAATGGTCTTTCTGCACCCATGTCTCCAAACTCTGTTCTCTGTATATATCCTTCTTCACCCCAGTCTCCAACCTCTGCTATCTGCAAGAGTCTTCTGCACCTAAGTTTCCAAATTCTACTCTCGGCAAAAGTCCTTCTACACCCATGTCTTCCAACACCTGCTCACTGAAACAGTCCTTCTTCAGCCTAGTTTCCAACCTCTGCTATCTGCATCAGTCCTTCTGCACCCAAGTCTCCAAACTCTGCTCTCTATAATAGTCCTTCTGCACCTCAGTCTCCAAATTCTGCTCTCTGCAACACTCCTTCTGCACCCAAGTCTCCAACCTCTGCTCTCGGCAACAGTCCTTCTACACCACGGTCATCAACCTCCGCTCTGTGTAATAGTCCTTCTGCACCCCAGTCTCCAACCTCTGCTCTCTGTAACAGTCCTTCTGCACCATATTCTCCAACCTCTGCTCTTTGTTACAGTCTTTGTATACCGCAGTCTCCAACCTCTGCTCTCTGTAAAGGTCCCTGTGAACCCCAATTTTTAACCTTTGTTTCTGTAACAGTCCTTCTGCACCTTAGTCACCAAACTCTGCTCTCTGTAACCGTCCTTCTGCACCTCAGTCTCCATCTTCTGCTCTCTGTAACAGTCCTTCTGCACCTCAGGCAGAAACCTCTATTCTCTGCATGATCCTTCTGCATTCCAATCTCTAACCACTGCTCTCTGTAACAGTCGTCCTGCACCTCAGTCACAAACCTCTGCTCTCTGTAAGATCCTTCTGCAACCCAGCCTCAAAACTCTGCTCTCTATAACAGTCCTTCTGCATCCCAGTCTCCAAACTCTGCTCTCTGTAGCAGGCATTCTGCCCACCAGTCTTCAAACTCTGCTCTCTGAAACAGTCCTTCTGCACGCCAGTCACCATCTTATGCTCTCTTTAATGGTCTTTCTGCACCCCAGGCTCCCAACTCAGCTTTCTGTATAATAATTCTTCACCCCAATCTCCAACGTCTTCTCTATGTAACAGTCCTTCTGCATCTCAGTCTCCAAACTCTGTTTTCTCCAAGAGTCCTTCTGCACCCCAGTCTCCAACCGCTGCTTTCTGTAACATTTCCTTCTGCACCCCAGTCTTTAACCTGTTCTCTCTGTAACAGCCCTACTGCACCCCAGTCTCCCACCTCTGCTCTCTGTAACGATCCTTCTGCAGCCCAGTCTCCACCTCTGCTCTCTGCAACGATTCTACTGTAACTCCATCTCCAACTTCTGCTGTCTTCAACACTCCTTCTGCACCTCACTCTTCAAACTCTGCTCTCTGTAACAATTTTTGTGCACCCCAGTCTCCAACCTCTGCTCTCTGCAACGATCCTTCTGCACCCCAGTCTCCAACATCTCCTCTCCTTAAGACTCCTTCTGCACCCCAGTCTCCAACCTTTGTTCTCTGTAAGGTACATCTGCACTCCAGTTTCAAAACTCTGCTCTCTGTAACATTTTTTCCCCAACCCAGTCTCCAACTTCTGCTTTCTTCAACGGTCCTGCTGCAACCCAGTCTCCAACCTCTGTTCTCTGAAACAGTTTTTCTGCTCCCCAATTTCCAATCTCTGCTCTCTGTAACAGTCCTTCTGTACCCCAGTCTCCAAATTCTGCACTCTGTAATGGTCCTTCTGCACCCTAGTCTCCAACCTCTGCTTTCTGTATCAGTTTTTTTTCACCACAGTCTCCAAACTCTGCTTTCTGTAAGATCATTCTGCAACCAAGTCTCCAAACTCTGCTCTCCGTAACAGTCCTTCTGCACACCAGTCTCCAACCTCTGCTCTTTGCAACAGTCATTCTGAACCCCAGTCTCCAACATCTGCTCTCTGCAACAGTTCTTCTGCACCCCAGTCTTTAACATCTACTCTCTGAAACAGTCCTTCTACACTCCTGTCCAAATGCAGAAAAATGAGACCTAAACTATTGCTTACCCTGCAAAAAATCAACTCAAAATGTATTAAATACTCAGGCACTAGACCAGAAATTATGCAGTTTCTAGGTAAAAACAAAGTCAATACTCCAACCTACAGGCAGAGGCAATGACTTTCTCAATAGGATGCCAAAGCTTAGGAGATAATACAAAAAGTTAGCTAATAGGATGGCATCAAATTAAGAAGGTTCTACACAGCAAAGGAGACAATTAGAATATGAAGAGAGAACCTACGGAAAGGGAGAAAATCTTTATGAGGTGCTCTTTTAAAAGAAGATAAATATTCAGAATATTAATAAAGAACTAAAAAAACTTAACATCAAACCCACAATTATTAAATAACCCAATTATCAAATAACCCAATTACCAAATGGGAAACTAAATGAACTAAGCAGACACGTCTTAGAAGAAAATATGTGAGTGGCCAACAAATATATGAAAATACTTGCAAGTCAAGACTACCCTGAGATTTCATCTCACTTCAGTGACAAAGGCAACCACCAAGAATACAAACAGAAACCAGTGTGACAAGTAGAGAAATGGAGAGAAAGGAGCACTCTCACGCTGTTGGTGGGCATGTAAATAAGCACAACCACCATGGAAATCGGGATGGAGGCTCCTCAGGAGTAGCCATGGACCACCCTGCGACCCAGCTCTACCTCTGCTTGGTATTTATCACAGCGGATCGAGGTCATCATACTATAATGACACATACATGCCCATGAACCAGCCGAGGTGACATCAGTGGACGAATGAATAAAGAACATCTGGTATATGCACACTGGAATTTCATTCAGCCATAAAGAAAAACGAAATTATGTCATGCTGGAAGATGGATTGATCTTCAGAACATTAAGGGAAATAAGCAACTCAGAAAGTTAAGGGCCATATGTTTTTCCTCTGTTAAAGCTAGAGGGGGTAAAGAAAGGAAAGTTGGGAAGGGAGTCTCATCATGAAAGTTGAAGAAAGATCAGTAGTGTCAAGGCACCAGGGGAGAAGGTGAGCAAAAAGAAAATATTGGAATGATATTGGCCAATGTTCACGGTTATTTTGTGTGCATGTTCAAATATGTGTCAGCAAATCCCACCATTATGGACCACTACAATGCACCAATGAAGTGTGAAAAGAAGAGTTTCACATTACATGGGACAGGCACTATTCTAGGAGGGTGCCCATTTTTTCCCATCTATAAATACCACGATCATTTACCACAGTCAAAAATCTCTACAGGTTCAAATTTTCTGATCACTTCTCTACCACATGGCCTCTTCTACTTCAGGGTCCCCTTATTCTCACTGAAATCAGAAAGCCCGTTTCAACGATGCCATCTGTTAATGTCTTCCTAGGCTGCCGAGGACAGCGGCTGCGGCGTTCACAAGGATCTGGTGCTGCCTTCTGAACGCATGTCCATGAGGCCTTGGTGAAGGCTGGTGCTCCAGGCCCTCCTAATGATGCAGCTGTGAGGCCCGGGAAGGGGTCACATAACACGCCATCCAATACCTTATTTATTTCTGATCACCATCCTCTCCATTATTCCAGGATCATATTGGTCATTGAACTTAAGCAAACACCGAGTCCAGATTTCAGTCCATCAACCAAAGAGAGTCTAATAGCCACTCCCCGTGGCTCAGAAAAATCCTTGGCCCTAACATTTCTGGTGATTACATCCCTGTGACTGCATTCAAGATGATTCAGCAATATGTCCTGACTTCTTTGGTCTAGAAGACTCAAACAAATTCTCTTATATATTCTTAAGGCTCCTAATAACAAAATACAGTAAAATATTTACCTTTTATTTTGGTGTGACCCTTATACTCTCCTGGGCTATATTTATACTCTTACCTGAGGCGCTCTAGGATCAGACCCCAATTAAGAGTCTGGTGACAATGTGGGATGATGGATGCGCATCTTAAAGACAATTGGGCTGGGGATGTGGCTCAAGCAGTAGTGCGCTTGCCTGGCACGCGTACGGCCCGGGTTCGATCCTCAGCACCACATACCAACAAAGATGTTGTGTCCGCCGAGAACTAGAAAATGAATATTAAAAACTCTCTCTCTCTCTCTCTCTCTCTCTCTCTCTCTGTCTGTCTCTCTCTCTCCCCTCTTCTCTTCTCTCCTCTCCTCTCTCACTCTCTCTTAAAAAAAAAAAGACAACTGCCCAGGTAGAGTCACCATAGGGTCTTCAATTTAGGGAAAGGAAGTCTCCTCGGGGGAGGAGGGGCTGCTTCTGACAGCAAAGAGGGTTAATGGAGATTTCAGGGTTCAAGGCTCTGAGATTTGTCTAATTCCACTGGTATTTTGCCATTCTAATTAAGAGGGTCTCAATCATTCCCCCATTATTGTCCTAATTGACATAAGAGAGACCTGGAGAAATTGTGGATTTATAGTTTTCTTTGTATTTCTGCAATTTGGAGAATTGGATGTTTTATTCTGATATTAACCTTTATCAATTTCAAGAGAGAAAATATTTCTGATTATCTGAACCTGACTTGAAGGAGGAATATAATGCTTGAACCTATCATTTTCTTTCAGTAAGTCTCCCACTCCAGTCAGTAACAGCAGTCTGTAGTCATGTTGTAATGTTCATTCCGACCCTGAAGGCTGATGGTGTTATTCCAAATCTCAGTTTTCCATAGACATTTGATTTCAGGCCACGATAACTTAAAGTCTCTGTTGTGTCATTGCACACCAGGAATTATCAGGTATCCTTTTCTATGGGCTGTGACATAATCAACATATTCAATTCCCTCAGGTCAGACATCCAACCTACCTCCTCAGATCTATTATCTAGAACCATCTCTGATGTAAACCACTATTGTGGTCAGTGCCACTGTGGTCAGGTAGAGATGAAGAATGACTCTTATGTCTTAGAGTAGAGGAAGTTAAAAGAGAAAAAAGTTATAAAATGGTTGAAAGATCTGGAAGAAAAAAGAAAAATAGGGCAGGTGACAGAACACCATATATGGAAACCGTAACTTCCCTGGAAAGAGACGCTTATTCCACGCTACTGTGACCCACATTCAGAGACACCTTTCTAGGAGCCTGCACACACAGCTCCTGGAACCAAAAAGATTAGTTCCTGCCTCTACAGGGCTGGTTTGCGGCTGCTGCTATGGGATCCAAAAGAACCCGCTTTCTTCTTTTCCTTTCTTCCTCTCTGCCTAGTGTTTGGCTGATCTTGACAGAACCTCCTAAAATGGAGGCCTGCAGGCAGGGGAGTGTGGAAAACGAGGTTCTCGTACTTTCTGTCCCTCTGGTGTGAGGAGAACACAGAAGGACAGAGATGGTGCTGAACACCCACACAAGGTGTCCAACACACTTGAACCTGAAAGTGGGAAAAGGGTGTTTGTGAAAAGAGAGGAGAGAAAGGAGTCTCAGAGATTTTAAAAGCGGGAGTTGGAGTTGAAGCTCCAGATACAGACTCTCTAACCAGGTGCCTACAAGTCCCTGGGAGACATATTTTTTCAGATTACTGTATACTCCAGTTTGAAGATTGGTCTAGACTTTGATCATGCAAAGGTATGCACACCCTCCATCCAGCTTTCTCAGGGCATGCTGAACCTCGTTGCTTCTCAGGCTGTGAATGACAGGGCTCAACAGGGGGCTCACCACACAGAAGAGCACAGAGACCAGGGTGTGCGTGTCCAGCCTTCTCTGGGCCTGTCATAGTGGAAGTTGGCTGTTCCATAGAAGACCACCACGACAGTGAGGGGGGATGCACAGGTGGAGAAGGCCTTCCTCCTGCCCTGGGCGAAGGGAATCCCCAAAAAGGCCACCATGTTGAGTGTGTAGGAGCCTGCAGTGAAGAGGCAGGGGCTCAGGCCCATGGTGGCACTGACAACGTGGAGCGAAGACTCGTTGACAGAGGTGTCTGAGCAGGAGAGCTTCAGGAGAAATGGGGTGTCACAGAGAAAGTGGCTGAACTGGTGGGGCCCACACAGAGTGAGTGTGATAGCCAGCACCGTGTGTGTGACCAAATTCATCAGCCCAAACAGCCAGGACCCAGTCACCAGGCCAACACAGACTTTCACACTCATGATGACTGGGTAATGAGGAGGACGGCAGGTGGCCACACAGCAGTCATACTGGCCGCATAGCCAGTAAGACGCCTTCTGTACCAGCACTTGTCACCAAGAAGAAGATCTGGGAAAGGCAGCCCTCATAAGAAATGGCCTTCTTCTCCCAAAAGAAGTTCACCAGCAGTACTGGGAGGGTGGTGGATGTGTAGCAGATGTCCAAGAAGCTAAAATTGCTGAGGAAAAAGTACATTGGAGTGTGGAGAGCAGGACTGACCGTGGTGGCCACTATTATGAGCATGTTCCCCAGGAGAGTGGTCAGGTAAATTACCAAAAAGAGCAGAAATAACCAGCCCTGTAGGTTAGAGTGGTTGGAAAATCCCAAGAAGATGAATTCAGTGACAAATGATTGATTGCTCATTTCTAATGGTATCATAGCTACAAAACAGAGAAAAAGAGACCATGACGAGAATGGACTGAGAGCACTCCAAACAGGCTTGTTAATCTGCAGCAACATGGCAAATAATATTGTATACAGTGATGCCTTGACTCTGGAAAGAGACGTATAGGAGTGACTTTAGAGAGAGCATAACTTCTCACAGACTTTTGCATGGGTGCTTTTTTGTAAGAATAAATGGAGACTTGGTCAAAATGCACAACCAGCTATCAACCCCTGTGTCTCATTGAATCTGCAGTATCTCCCTCCTAACACTGTGCTTCACTGTGATGAATTCTTTTTGTATGTCTGTTATTTCAAGTAATAAGTTTTCATTGTGGAAAAATGAAGAAAATTCAGAAAGTTATTTAGAAGAATAGAACAGGTTACAAAATCAAAGCTCTCTTTGCATTCATCCCATTCTACCTCTATCTATCTTTAAAATATCCAATGCAAAATTTCCCAATATTGTTGTACTCTATTTAGTTGTTTGCCTTGTAATCTTAATTTCCTAACATGAAATTAAGTTAATATCTTTCTTTTTATTGAACATAGAAACCTTACATTCCATTCACTATCATAAATATTGGCATAGAAGCTTTCATTCATATGTATCTGTGAACATCTCTGATTATTTATTAAAAATAAAATTATAAGTGACCTGCTTTTAAATACATTGATCTATTTTTTTCAGTAGAAACTTTTATTTTTTTAAGTTTTATAAGATACAAGAAATTTGGCAAATGATATATACTTAGCTATTTTTTTATTATAAGATTTACCTCACCAAACATTACATTTCCTGAAAAAAAAATGATTGATACAATTACTGATTTTCTATCATCTTACCCATGCTAATCCATGATCCATTGTTTTGAACTAAATTTTCTGTTTCTTTTTCAATCTTAAATGAAAAATATTATAGTAAAACAGTAGTCTCTTGGTCCAGATAGATGTGGATTGAAATCCATCTGTTGTTTACTAGATGTTGTTTGTAAAAAAATCAGCTCATCTCCATTCCTCAGTTTGTTCCTTGCTTAGGATATTAATGATGTCTATTTCACAACTGCTTAAAAAAGTTTTGAGATAATATAAGCTTTGTGTCTGGCACATTACATTTACTCAATTCCTTTTATCAAGTTAGAAAATGTCTATCCATTTTTTACTAGTTTTTTTTTTTTTTGGTGTATGTGTGCTGGGTTTTGAATTCAGAGCCTTATGCATACTAAGCATGCACTCTACCACTTGACCTTGCCCCTAGTTTCATTTAGTTATAGTTTTTATCATAATAGATATTCAATTTTCTTATTTTATCTGCATCTATTGAAATGATATATATATATATATATATTTTCTTATTTAGTCTGTTACTATGGCAATTCAGTTTATTGAATTTTTGAATATTGAACCAGCCTTGCATTCTGGGATTGATCTCAATTGACTGTAATGTTATCCTTATTCTATATGGCTGAGTTCAGTTTGTTAATATTGTTCCCTGCTTGCTTTTGTGTATTCTATTTTCGCTGTTCTCCAGAGATAATCTATTTTTTGAAGAATTCTCAGCTGTATTCTACTGTTGTTTTCAGTCAATGCATGTTAGTGGACTAGTGGGAAACAGAGAAGGGATTTCTCATGTTTGCACAAAGCCCTGCCTGCGGTACTGTAAACTCAGTCACAGGGATATGGCCTTCACAGTGACCCACTTTCTAGCAATATGGCTGAGCCTAGTTCTTATTCCTCCCGACGTTAGACATTTCGGCCTCTTCCTTTCCATAGCTGCAAAGGTTTTCCTTTGAGTGTCCTAATGTAACAGTTTCTGTTACTCTTGCCCCTGAAGATTACAGCTTTTGTTCTATGCAAAAAAATCAGGAAATGGGTCTGGGAGGAGTTTTGGCTGCTCTTGCTGCTCTTTGTTCCTCCATCTATCAAAGAAATGATACCGTTAAAGACACTTTCTCAGAATACTTCTCTATCTTCCTGGGAGCATTTTGTGGAATCCATGGAGAAAAAGAAAAAATACAAACATCTTATGTCTATAGCCCTCTGGGTCTTTATGCTCTTAAACCAGTTTATACTTAGTCTTTAGCAATCCATTAACTATTTTTTATTTGAGTTTTTTATATAAGTAAACTCCTATGTATCTAGTGGGTTCTCCCATAGTTAAAAAAATTCCTGGATTATTTTGGTTGCTTATCTCTCCCCAGACTTCGGTTAGTTGTTTGCCTTATAATCTTCATCCCTAATAAAGTCAAAGAAAGTCATTAATTTGCATTTTCTTCTGCTCTTTTTGGTTATTATAATGATGAAAACAACATGCTTTCTAGCTATTTCGATAGATACTCAAGGTAAAATTTAAAGTGTATACACTTATTTTTCAAAAATATTTAGTAATTTCTAATTAAGTTAAATATGTAGTTATTCTATTCAAAACAATCTCATTCCTATCATATTTTAAAGAAATTAATGCACAGTTTACAAAAATTCTTGTGTAAAAATTCATAATAACTAAAACAAATATTATGCCTTCATCAGAAGGACAGAAGACAAATCACGGTTTATCATGCAGTGGAATAATTCAGTTACTTTAGAAACACAAATACTGGAACATTAATAACATTGATAAATCTAAAAAAAATTTTCTGGGTGAAAGAAGCCAGATACAAAATATATACTGTATGTTTCCTTTAAATAAAGTTCAAAAATTAGCAAAACAGCTATAATGGTCAAGTAATAATGGTGGTCTTTTTTTTTTTTTTTTTTTTTGAGCTCAGGGGTGATATCAGTTGAAGCATGAAGGAATTTTCTAGTGTGATGGAAATGTTTTATATCCTGATTTTTGGTAGTTCATATATATGTAAAATATTATAAACCTGTACACTTTAGATCTGTGCATTCTTTGAGTACAAATTATAGTTCAATTTTTAAAAATAGCCTTATTTTAAAAATAAGTAATTAATGGGGAAGAGTGGTACCTGCCTGTAATCCCAGGTTATTGGGAGACTAAGGCAGGAGGATCATAAATTTGAAACTCTGCAAGGCCCCCCGCTCCAAATAATTGAAAGGGCTGGGGATATAGCTTCATGGTAGAGTGCCACTGGGTTCAATCCCCAGTACTGCAGTAAGTAAGTAAATTGATAAATAGAAGTGAAAGCATTTTTTCAAGATGATTTTTAACTCAGGATTGGTTGGAACCACATCTAAATATTATTTTAGGTCTCTAAGAGGTTAAATATTTTCTATCATTTTTTGCATTTCTCTGCTTCTTTTTTACCACAGTGATAGTCCAGGACATACCAGATTTTACAAGTGACATCAGTTGTTTCCTGATCACGATCTGTTTGAAGCTGTGAATGTGATTGGTGGGTGCATTCGGTCTGTGTCACAGATACAAAGCCTTGCTCACCATGATGGATGGGCGTTTGCGTGTGTGTGTGTGTGTGTGTGTGTGTGTGTGTATGTGTGTGTGTGTGTGTTATTGGTTGTGGGATTGGTCTTGACTGAGAAAACTGTCTTATAGTTAAGAAGATGGCAAGTTGGCATCTCAGGCAACATTGATGGCAGAAATCTCAAAGAATATAGCAGGAATCTGCCATCTAAGGCTCAACAAGCTCAGAACAGTTGGTTATCCTAATTGCTATAAATGGAAAGACCCTCACTATTGAGCTTCTCTGAGAGCTGCATCACACTGGGGCGGGAGAAGGGAGCCCATTTCCATAAAGATGTACACTATTTCTATGGAGACTCCAGCTAGGCTTCAAGTGGCTGGTGGGATATTACCAGTGGATGCTGCCAAGCCCTGGGTCCTTCTGAGGAGCCTGCTACTTCAGGGGAGGTGGCAGAGTATCAGCCTATGGGGCCGGGACTAGGCTCTGTGAAGCTGTGTCAGGCCTGATTTCTAAGCAAGGTACTTGGCAATAGAAACGTCGGAAAACGTCCCACCCCCCACCATGCCATGGGCCACCAGAGAGCCCAGGTGTGTCTCTGGAAGCCAGGCTTGGGTATGAGCATGGACATCAATGATTGCAGAGTATCAACAAGACGGGACCATAAATCTCTTTCAGGTGAGTGCAGAATAAAAACAGGGACATCTGGAGAGAGATAGACTGGGTTTTAGAAAATTATCAGATCTCTAAGTCTAGAACACGCAGATAGACCCACTCATGGAATTGTGCACTTGAGTGCAAGGAGCAGGGGTCGATAACTGTGAAACCTGGTACCCCAGGTTTTAGACACACCTGTTTAGTTCAAAAGAGTGATCTGAGTGCTTAAACAAGATCAAAATGAAGTGGTCTGTATCTGAAGACGTGCTGTGTTGAAGGTGGGAGAAAATCTCTGAAGCCCTCATGGAGAAGGATATAGAGAACTTTAAAGTCCTAGTTGAAGAGGACATGGTAAAGACAACAAATCAGTTTGGGCAGGCTGGCTAGCTGTTGGGATCACTCAGGAAAACAGGAATATGTGAGGAATAGCAGATGTAGAGGAGGCTTTGGTGGATTTGATTTGAGTAATGTTGAATGTGAGTTATCTGTGGGATAATCACGTGGAAATGCCCTTCACAGACAGCCTATAACTGCAGGTGTGGATTTGGGAGTCATTGTCTTGAAGGCAACTGTTACAGCAAAGGGTGAATATGAAATCCCCCAGGAGAATAGAAAAAGTAGAGAAGGAAATAGAGAAAGTAGGGATTCTTGTGAAACTTGGTGTTCACGAAATTTTTAGTAAAAGTTTATCCAGAAATGACTAAAAACACCACACTATCTAGGTTAGTTGTAGGTATCGCTTTCTCTAAATAATTTCCCTAAACAAGAGGTTACCTTATTAGCATTGATTTACAATAAATCAACTTTGAAATGGAGCTAGAAGCGACATGTACTTGACATTTCTTATGTTCTCTGTTTTCTCTATCAACTACCTGGATGAACGTCAAGCCATTTAGAAATCAGTGACATGTACTTTCTTTTAAATCCCCGTATCAAAAAGATCAATATGACAATCTCTTTTATAGGTAGATATCTAGATATTTTCAGAAAAAGAAATAAAATTCCACATAGAAGGCAGTTCCAGCAGATTTTACTATGGGAAATTGGTACATGGTCTGTGGATGTGTCAAATGGAAAACTAAACGTAAATGTTCAGGGATTTAAAAATACAATCTCTGAAGTTGTGCATACTGCTATTGTAAAGGTCTTAAATAAAAAGGTCAGTTCAGGAGGGACAATTTCATGGGGCATTAAAAATCTCCCAATGTATGTTTATTTAATTTTATCTATATATAAGTTTTTCCTTGGTTTTACTGGCTAATTACTTGCTCTTTATTAATGTAGGGCATTAGATTGAATCATCATCATGGTCACCATTAGAATCCATTATTAACAATCATAACTCATGAATGACACTTTGTGACACAATATGTACTTGCTCCTTAGAATTTATATAATGAAGCATAGGAATTAGATAAACTTAATAGTAAACCCTCTGGTCTGCAATAATAATAACCATAATCATCATAATCATCTAAAGAATATTTCATAGAAAAATAATTTGAGTGTGAGTCTTCCTAGATTGCTTCAATACACATAAATGCCTGACTTTAAAAACCTTGTTTAATGTAGTTTAAAAGTGGCATGTTTTCTGTAAAAATTAGATTGAATTTCGGATAATCCATTCTATCAAAACTCAGTGAATTTCTTTGAAAAGATGAATTTTTACATACCTGAATCCAATCAAGATTTTTCAAATTGAGTAACGAATAGAGACACACATTAGATAAAAATACCTAACACTTATTAAATGCCTATAAGACTTTTAAATGCATTAACTTATTTGGTTTACACACAACCTATAAGATAACCTATTATCCCCATTTTACAGAAAAAAGAATTGAAATTAATGCACAATATATTAATGCAAGTAGAGAAACATCAATGAATCCCATTAATTTGCATAATGCACCTTAATTTGTACATTTAATATGTATTAATTGTTATGATTTAAGAAACAAAAAAGAAATTGACTCAGAAAATTTATCATGTAATAACTATTATTTGTAGTTATACTTTGTTACCTTATGATAATACCATATATTAGTAAACTGTCTTATTATCTTCAATGCCCAGACATTCTTTTCTTTGGTTCTAATAATTCATTGCACATAATTAATAGGCCAACACAGCTTTCATTACAATTCCAAATCTCAGGGCCTTAAGAAGCTTAAAGTATTTAAATTTCAGTAGAAAGTCAGTGCTTCAGTTAAGCACAACTAATTTTAAAATCTAAATATAAACAAAATAAAATAAATAAGTCTAGAGTCTTAAAATAAGAACTTTTTTTTTTTGCTTTGGCAATAAATGAAATGTTTTGCTGACTACCTTTAGGGATTCAATTCCTCAAACGAAAAAAAAAAATGGGCATGACCAAAACGAGGAAGAATGGTGTGATCATGAAAACCCTTATGCACATCAGGGAAACAATGATTCCTATTTGATCTCAATAGCACAAGCAATGATTAAAATTTTTAAATCCAATTTTTATGTTACCCAGTAATTTGCTTAAAACACACACACACACACACACACACACACACACACACACACACAGTACAAGGTCAATTTTTCAGAAAAATATCTGAATGATTTCAGGAGCTTGTGGCAATCTGAATTTATTACTGTAAAATCTATGAGATATCTGGCCTGGCCCAGAGTTGTCCTCATATCCTTCCATGTGGTGTGGGTGCTTGGAGCCGAGGGAAAGATCAGAGGTCATTGTGCAGAAGAGTTGGCCTCAGTCAGTGAGATCCAAGTGTTCCCAGTGATGCTGGTCCAAGGACACACTTTGGGGGAGGCTGGGCTCTTTCACCTAACATGCAGGGATTCCCTTACCCCTAACTGGTAGGTTTAAAATCTTAACAAATTCACCAGGAAAAAGCCTCCCTCCTGTCTTGGGAAATTAGCATTCAATTCAGCATTTAACATCTCTTTCAGTTCTGTTTTTGGGGGGCCGGGGTGTAGAGGGGCAGTTACCGGAGATTGAACTCAGGGGCTTGACCACTGAGCCACATTCTCAGCCCTATTTTATATTTTATTCAGAGACAGGGTCTCACTGAGTTTCTTGGTGCCTTGTTTTTGCTGAGGCTGTCTTTGAACTCACTATCCTTCTGCCTCAGCCTCCTGAGCTGCTGGGTTACAGGCGTGCACCACTGTGCCAGCTTATTCAGTTCTTTTTATTTCACCTGTGCTTCTTCTAGCATAAAGGGGAAAGGGAAGACAAATTATTACCTCTTATGATATGTCAGAGTCTTCTAGTTATAAAATTCTTCAAAATAAAAAATTCTCTTTTCCATTTAGGATTTTAAAATTTCTTTTGTTGGTAGTGGTAAGTTTCAATTCAAACCAATTTTGTTCCTATAGAGGGTCTAATTTAGTCTTAAGCCAGATCTACTAAGAAACCCAAAGAGGATAAGATCTGATCCCTGTCTTACTGCGCCCCTCCCCTGATTCAGGCAATGGCAAGGCCCTACTGAGGTGGATGGCACAAGGCGTCCATCCTCTGGAGGAGTGCAGTATGTTTCTGGGAATGGGCTGATTTGTTTTTGTATTCCTTTAATAAGTACAGTTTTGATTTCTCATATGACCATTAAGTATAAAGGAAAAATCATGACTTTCCCAATTAATGCAACTACTTCTAAAGCATAGATCTGTTTGCTCTAAATGCAATGATTTAGGTGTGGAGTGTAAATTGTTAATGTCTAAAGAAAAACTCCCTGTATTCCTGTCAAGGAAGTTTTTGAAAAATTAAATTAAAATCTAGAGAAGCAAAATTAATGTTAAGAATATAGATTAGTGCTTAGTACTGGGCAACTTGTTCTTGTTCCTGTGCACAATGGTTTGTGCTCTTACTTTTGTTTGATTACAAGTAATAACAAATCAACTACTTGCCATAACCATGGCACCGGTTCCAGTCAGTAAGTCAAGAAAGAATAGTCAAGGTATAGGCCTCACCATATGTTCGTCTTCTGAGACCCCCTGTTGGAGCTGGTCTCCAAAACTGTCCTTCAACCAACTTACAATCTAATGGGAAGACGAACTCAATATGTGCAGGAAACTTGGTAACAATTCTATGTAATCTACAAATTATCATTATTTTCTCTTAGTGTTTGCTTGGGCAGCTCTGGGAATGGAGCACTTAATACTTGTCAAAACCCCTCATTCCATCTTGAATATGCACTCCTCCAGGTCCTAGTTGGGCCTCTCAATTGTGTTCTAAACACTAGGGCAACACCTTGTGTAAATGTGCACTCAGTAAAGGTTTGAAAAATGAAGAATGTCTGTCAAGTACATCCATGGAGCAGAGTTTTTAAAAGATTGTTAAAAGACGGTACTGTGTGGGACCTAAAGGATCTAACAGAGACTTGAAAGAGGCGAGAGGACATTTCTGTTCAGTGGTTCTGGTGCAGATATCTTGCTGAGAAAAATAAAGCCTCTGTGGGCATAAGAGAGGCAGCATAGCCCAGCGGCTTCTGAGGAACTCAGTGTCTCCTGTCTCCTAAACATATCACTTATGGAGACCATCGGCTCAGTTCCCAAAGAACAAGCAGCTCTGCATCTTTCTTTTCCAATCAGTCATCTCAAAGTCAGGTGACCGAGAATGAAGTCACTTATGAGTGACCCCAAAATATAATATTTCTAAAGGAGGGGGGTTGTGTATGAAGTAGATTACTCACAAGCTTCAGGGATTTATTACAGTTAATAAATTGCTTGCAACTCCCCTCCCCAAGCATCCATGTGTTGTAAGATAAAGATGAAAACCCCTAGATAGTGAATGAATACGTTTTTTAACATAACTTCTTCTACAATAATGATTTTTATTTAAACAGATATTTTGGTAGGTCTATTGTTATACTATATTGTATCATAATGGGAATGTGTCCCTATACTTTCTCCCTAAAAATTATTCTTTTTTGTTCTGCTCATCAAAAGCAGAGGATTAACACTTAGCATTATCCATTGTTTACCATAAGTAATTTTCCACACACATCATCTCACTTAAGGAATTTAGGCATCCCAGGGTTTCTGGTTATGTTTTGGGTTTTCTTCCAGGAATGGAGGCATCATGCTAAATCCCTCAGGTTTTGTGATAACCTCTGAAGTTATTTCTACTCTGGCAATACAAGTAGTATTGTGGAAACTTAGACACACATAGAAAAGGTGCTATGATAGGTCATTACATAAATGCCATCAAAATGGTAATGAAAATATGTACAATATTCTGTAATATGATAAAAAGGGTAGGTATATCCTGATTCTGGCATAGTGTTTTTGAAAATTGTGATGGTAAATAAACTACCTACCAGCAACTCTCACAGAGAGGCGTAGATTTCTGGTTTTGGTGTGGCCCTTGCTGCTCTCCATACTAGCACCTGGGCTGCAAAGAAAGCTCTTGGTAAAACTGGCTGTTGGATTCCATTCACCACAAAACGAACCTGTTATTCTGAAAGTTGCCTGTCTCATATCTGTGGCCTCATGAAGGAGTCAAAATCCTCTGATCTCTCACAATTCATTTTCCTGTGATGGACATTTATAGAGGTCTGGGGCTGACCTGTTGAGAATATGCATTGAGCCTTTCCTCTGCAGCTGCTCTGGGACTCCTCAGTGTGCAAACACAACTCAAGGGCAATGGCTTGAGTTCAACTGCAACAATAAAGAGCAGTTAATTCGCTGTTAGATTCATTAATGTCTTGGCAATCACCTGTTCCCAGCATGCAGCAAGAAGATCAGCGTCCTCTCTCTTCAGGGATGTGGGTGAGCGAAGTTCAGAGTGAGATTTCTGCTAAGAAGTTGTGGGTGGCTGAAACCTCAAGACTGCCTTCCCTTCCCGCTAGGAAGAGAAGGGCTCAGGGTTGGTGTACACTTATTGGGTTGGATTTTACACGGCATATGAAGTTTTTCCTTCATGTTACATACTTTGCCAAATGGACAGATATCAGAAGCTACAATATAAAAAGCATCCCCACTATCTTCAGCTGAACCACTCTTGCTTAGGGCTGATCCCTTACCAAACACTGTATGACTTCATGCCCCTTAATTTTATGATCCTGCTAATGCTCATGACCTGTTGAAAAAATTGTTTGTTATGGAGTATAAAAGTAGGATCGAAAAAAAAATCATCAAACTGCTCTTTCGGGCACAGATGAAGAAAAGACAAGAAGCTTGAAAGTCTTGTAGTATTTTACTACACAAAAATAAAAATAAAAGTATTAGATAAAGAGGTAAGTCTCTAAAACTTAAAATTTCCCATAATACAATGGGGTTTTCCTCCTGCTTAGGAGAGACACATTAACAGTACTCCTAAAAGATCTTAGAATGATTAGCCATCAGAGAAAGGCAAAGCTAAAGGACATTTGATGAAGCACTTCACACATTCCAGGGTCGTCACAATAAAAAAATGATAATGATGTGTTGTTAAGGGAGTGAGGAAATCAGAAGCTTTATTCACCACTCTTAATAATAAGGTAAGCTGATTCCACTGGTCTGAAAATGATCTGGAACTTCTTCAGAAAGTTAAATATGGAGTTAACGATCCACCTTTTCCACTCCTACTTACAAACTCAAGATAAATAAAAAAGTTGTCCACCAATGATTTGTACATGAATGTTTATATAATGTTCATATTATATATAATGTTCATATTATATATACGAATCTTATTCATATTAGTCAAAAAGTGAAAATGACCAGACAGGTCTGTAATCTAGCTACTCAAGAAGCTGAGGCAGGAGGATCACAAATTCAGGAACAACCTTGGCAAATTTGCAAGACCCTTTCTCAAAACAAAATTTTTAAAAGGATTGGGCTTTGGCTTAGTGGTAGAACATTGTTTAGTGTGCAGGAGGCTCCGGGTTCAATCTGCAGTACGACACCCTGACAGACACACAGTAAAAATTACTATCCAGTGGGAAATGAAGAAAGAAATGTGGCATTTTCATAATACGGAAATTAGTCTCAATAAGGAGGAATAAACTAAAATACTAATACAAGCTACAATATCACTGAAAATTGCAAACATCCTAAATGAAAGGAGTCAGATCCAAAAGGCGTATATGGTATTACTTCATTAAAAATATCCACAGAAATTCGAGTGTATACATGGGTCTTTCCACATGTGAAGGAGAAACACAGAAATGGTGTTTATTTAAAACTTAGAATCAAGACACATTAGGAAAATGCAAGTCAAAGTCACATTGCACATAGCACTTCACATTCACTAGTGTTGGGTAGAGCTGCAATATTGGGGGAAAGGAGATTGACTGCTTTGGGTATAGGCTTTTTTTGGAGAGAAAAGTAATAAAAATATTCTGAAATACCTGTGGATTAGAGAACCCAGGTGAGGTCACAATGTGTCACATACTTAGCACAGTGTGCTTCCCCTGGTTGGAGGGGCACCACAGTGTTCATGAGACACTGTGTATGGAGAGAGCACTCTTGTAATTGATGCTGAAGAGTTCACATATTTCTACAACTAAGACATTTTCTAGAATGAAACCATCATCTAGTTCTAATCTCACTATACAGTCTGTCTCCAAGCAAGCTTCCTCAGGGCACTCTAGATCTCGTTGCTTCTCAGGCTGTGAATGATGGGCTTCACCATGGGGGTCACCACAAAGAAGAGCACAGAGACCAGGGTGTCTGTGTCCAGCCTTCTCTGGGCCTGTCATAGTGAAAGTTGGCTGTTCCATAGAAGACCACCACGACAGTGAGGGGGGACGCACAGGTGGAGAAGGCCTTCCTCCTTCCCTGGGCAGAGGGAATCCCCAGGATGGCCGCCATGATTAGTGCGTAGGAGCCTGCAGAGAAGAGGCAGGGGCTAAGGCCCATTGTGGCACTGACAACGTGGAGTGCAGACTCGTTGACAGAGGTGTCTGAGCAGGAGAGCTTCAGGAGAAATGGGGTGTCACAGAGAAAGTGGCTGATCTGGTTGGGCCCACACAGAGGGAGTGTGATGGCCAGCACCGTGTGTGTGACCAAATTCACCAGCCCGAACAGCCAGGACCCAGTCACCAAGCCAACACAGACCTTCACACTCATGATGACTGCGTACTGAGAAGGACGGCAGGTGGCACCACAGCAGTCATACTGGCCACACAGCCAGTTAGACGCCTTCTGTGCCAGCACTTGTCACCTAGAAGAAGATCTGGGAAAGGCAGCCCTCATAAGAAATGGCATTCTTCTCCCAGAAGAAGTTCACAAGCAGTACTGGGAGGGTGGTGGATTTGTAGCAGACGTCCAAGAAGCTCAAATTGCTGAGGAAAAAGTACATTGGAGTGTGGAGAGCAGGACTGACCCTGGTGGCTACTATTATGAGCATGTTCCCCAGGAGAGTGGTCAGGTAAATGACCAGAAAGAGCAGGAAGAACCAGTCCTGTAGGTTGGAGTGGTTGGAGAATCCCAAGAAGATGAATTCAGTGACAAATGATTGATTGCTCGTTTGCAATGTTGTCATAGCTACAAAACAGAAAAAGAAACCATGATGAAAATAGACTGAGAGAACCCCAAACAGGCTTGTTAATCTGCAGCAACATGGCAAATAATATCGAATAAAAAGCAGCCTGGAGACTGATAACCTGTAGGACTGGTCTCAGGGAATCAGACCCATGGAGCCGCACACATTTTCAGGGGTGATGGTGGGTTGGAGTAACCAGAGAATTGCTAGAAGGCAACAGAAAGCCATTCGACCTCATCATGGTGTGAAGTCATTTCTCACTGTCTCAGTAATCTCTGTCTCCTGTTTTCCTTTTATGTAAACATAGAATTTTGGAGAAGTTCATTTTCATTGCAAATGTTAAGAAAAAAATTTACAAAGTAGAGTCATCATCTTCAGAAGTAGTCGGTGTTTCCTTCAGTGTTTCTCAATGTAGAGTTTTTCTCATTTTACATCAATCTTGATCTCTGTGTTCGGAAAGGCAGAAGATAACTATTCCTGTACAATGCTGAAATTATCAGGGCCAGAGCAAAATAAAAGAAAGAAGTTGATGAAGTAGGGTTAGACTGGCTATCTTAAGTATACAAGGAAGATCAGTGGAGTAGATGGAGAATGAGAGGGCGGAGAGGTTTGTAAAGGGAGGGAATGTGAAGGTCTTTACGCAGATCATGTTATGTGCACATGGAAGTCTACCACAGGGGACTGCACCTGTATGTATATGTAGAAAGCACCAGTCAGAAATTAACAGATAAAAGACCCAACGAAAGATCAGTAGAGAAAGGAGAATGGGGGCGGGAAGGGGAGGGAGATGGGGGGGGTGGGGACTGAATGGTCTAAATCAGATTCCATGCACATAGGATCTTTTCCAAATCAATCCAACTTCAATGTATAACTATTATGCTCTAATAAAAAATTTAATAAGATGACATGATCCTATCAGAAAAGAGTGAGATTTGAATTCTTCTTGACCTATTTGTATACCTTTAATTTCTTTCTTTTGTCCAATGGCTCTGGCAATTTCAAGGATGAAGTTGAATAGAAGTGGTGAAAGAGGGGGCACCCTGTCTTTTTCCAGTTTTTAGAGTGAATGCTTTCAACCTTTCTCCACTTAGAATGATGCTGCCTTGGGTTTAGCATAGATAGCATTTACAATTCTTTTACAAAGTTCCTTCTGTCCCTAGTGTTTCTACTGTTTTGACAGGTAGGGGTGCTATATTTTGTTAAATGCTTTTTCTGCGTCTATTGAGATGATCAATAAACTTACATCTCTCTTAAATGAACTTAATCTCTCCCCTTTGGCTAAACATTCAGATCATCTCCAGTCCTATAAATATTTTAATGAACATTTTCCTACCTAAACATATGTGACCATTTTGAATTATCTCTTCAGAATAAAATTTAAATCTGACATAAAAGAAATTTTTGTGGAGTTTCTATTTAAAACTAGCTCATGAAATACATTATATTAAGTGAAATAAGCCAGACACATAAAGAGAAATAGCAGTTTTTCACTTTTTTGTGGAAGCTAAAATGTTGATCTCAGAGAAGTAGGGAGTAGAGCGGTGGTTATTGGAGCCTGGGAGAGAATCAGAAAAATCATTGTGAGTCTGATTTCTCAAAGACGCATGTGGAGGACTGCCTGAAACATGCCCTCTGATTGTGGTCCTTAAAAAAATAAGAGTGGACTCCTAACAGGGTCTTCAGAAAATCTCTCTTCTCTCCTCAGTGGGCAGCAGGAGGTCCATGGGTCTGGCTGCCTAGGAGCTAGCTGTTGTGTTCAAATGGGCAGGACCAGGACAGCTGGAGAATCTCAATAATCACTAGTAGACCACATTCTAGGTGAGGGCAGGGTGGAAACAGGCCATCCAGAATTAAATGGCTTGAGCTCTGAAAATGACAGAATCTCTGGATTTAGGAAACGGTTGTGGGTCCAATCCACTCATAACACCTACTCCCTGGTTCAGTCCACGGTTGCCACAGTTACCACAGGCCTGACCAGAACAACCCGGAGTTGGAGATGCACTCTGGCCTCCCGGCTTGGAGGTTTTGTCTGGGGCCAGCTGACCCATTGCTGCCGGCCTGAGATGAGGTGGGACACCGAGGTGGAAGGGAACAATGGGGGAAGCGTCCTTAGCTAATGGCATCCAGAAGGTTAAGGCTGGGGAGGGGACAGGAGGAGACAGTTCACAGGGGACAAGATGTGATTTCCCAGAGCATGTCCCCGGCCACACTCCACCTGCCCACACTCTTCTCAGTACAGTGGGCCTTTCAGATAATTAACCCACAAAATGGATGGATCCACAGATTAGGACACAAGTCTCACAGTCTAATCATTTCACCTCTGAACACTGCTACTGTGGCTGACCCTGAGCTTTTGGTGGGAGGATACCTTATTTCTAAGCCATAATAGTCTCTACAGTCCATGTGCTTTGGTTAGAATACCTTCATGTCATTTGGGAGAGTAATCGGGTGCCAAAACAAGATTAAAAAAAATACCTGATAACTGTAGATGTGACATTTGAAGCTTGGGGAAAAGCTCTGAAGAGGAGCCCTGGGTGGAGCACTTTAAAATCCTGGTGACAAGGACCCAAGATGGAACCTGGTCTGTGGGGTAGCTGAGTGGCAGTTGGATCTCTCATTAAAACATAAAAAAAAATGAGAAGGAGCCTGTCTGGGGAGAGGAAAGGAGGAAAGGAGGTTGGGCCTGAAGTCTGGGTACCTGCGGGGTCTCCCCAAGGAGATATCACGAGGCAGCGGGACAGGTTCCCAGGAGATAGGCCTGGGAGTAATTGCTTAGAGTGACTGTGGAAGTCACAGGTGCTCATAAAGCCAAAAGAGAGCAGGGTGAGGAGAGAGGGCCTGATAGACTGTGCGGAAAAGAAGGTGTCCAGAAAGAGGTTCACCAGCTATCAGCAATCATTCTGCACCACACTGTCAAAGCTCTGCTCTCTATACAAGGCCTTCTGCACCCCAGTCTAAAACCTCTGCTCTCTATAACAGTCCTTCTGCACCCCAGTCTACAACCTCTGCTCCCTGCAACAATCCTTCTGCATCCCAGTCTCCAAGTTCTGCTCTCTGGAACACTCTTTCTGCACTCCAGTCTCGAACATCTGCACTCTGCAACAGTCCTTCTGCACCTCAGTCTGAAAACTCTGCTCTCTGCAAAAATCATTCTGCACCCCAGTCTCCAACCTCTCCTCTCTGTAACAGTCCTTCTAAACGTCAGTCTCCAAACTCTACTCTCTATAATATCCTTCTGCACACCAGTCTCCAAACTGTGATATCTGTAACAGGCCTTCTTCATCCCAGTCTCCAAACTCTGCTCCCTGCAAGAAAACTTCTGCACCCTATTCTCCAAGTTCTGCTCTCTGAAAGAGTCCTTCTGCACCCCACTCTAGAACATCTGCTCTCTGCAACAGTCCTTCTGCACCTAAGTCTGAAAACTCTGCTGTCTGCAACATTCATTCAGCAACCCAGTCTCCAACCTCTGCTCTCTGTGACAGTCCTTCTGCACCTCAGTCTCCAAACTCTGCTCTCTATAATATCCTTCTGCACACCAGTCTCCAAACTGTGATATCAGGCCTTCTGAACCCCAGTCTCCAACCTCTGCTCCCTGAAAGAATCCTTCTGCCCGCCAGTCTCCATTTTCTGCTCTCTGAATGAGTCTTTCTGCACCCCACTCTAGAACATCTGCTCTCTGCAACAGTCCTTCTGCACCTAAGTCTGAAAACTCTGCTCTCTGCAACAATCATTATGCAACCAAGTCTCCAAACTCTGCTCTCTGTAACAGTCCTTCTGCACCTCAGTCTCTAACCTCTGCTCTCCCTAAAAATCTTAATGCAACTCAATTTCCAACCTCTGGTCTCTGTAACAGTCCTTCTACACCTCTGTATCAAACCTCTTCTCTCTGTAATGATCCTTCTGCACCTCAGTCTCCAACCAGTGCTCTCTTTAACAGGCCTTCTGCACTGCAGTCTCAAACCTCTGCTCTCTGTAACAGTTCTTCTGCACCCCAGTTTCCAAGCTCTACTCTCTTTTACACTCCTGCTGCACCCGAATCAAACCTCTGCCCTTTGTAACAATCCTTCTGAACCCCAGTCTCAAAACTCTGCTCTCTTTAACAGTTATTCTGAACCAGAATATCCTAACTCTGCTCTCTATAACACTCCTTATGCAACCCAGTCTCCATCCTCTGCTCTCTGTAAGAATCCTTCTGCACCACAGTCTCCAAACTCTCCTCTCCGTAACAGTCCTTCTGTACCGCAGTCTCCAACCTCTTCTCTCTGTAACGGTCCTTCTGCACCCCAATTGCCAACCTCTTCTTTCTATAATAGTGCTTCTGCACCTCAGTCTGAAACCTCTGCTCTTTGCAATGATCCTTCTGTACCTCAGTCTCTGAAATGTGCAATCTGTAACAGTCTTTCTTCACACCAGTCTCCAAACTCTGCTCTCTGTAAAATGCCATCTGCACTCCAGTTTCCAAACTCTGCTCTCTGTAACAATCTTAGGCACCAAAATTTCCAACTTCAGCTCTCTGCATTGGTCCTTCTGCACCTCAGTCTACAACCTCTGCTCTCTGTAACAGTCCTTCTGCAACCTAGTCTCCAAACTCTACTCTCTGCAACATTTCTTCTGAACCCCATTCTCCAACCTGTGCTCTCTGTAACTGTCCTTCTGCACCCCAGTCTCCAACATCTGCTCTCTGTAAGTATCGTTCTCCACCATAGTCTCCAACCTCTGCCCTCTGCAACGATCATTCTGCACCCCAGTCTTCAAAAACTGGTATCTGTAACAGTACTTTTGCAGCTCAGTCTCAAACATATGCTCTCTGTAAGACACTTCTGCACACCACTCTACAACATCTGCTCTCTGCAATGATCCTTTAGAACCCCAGTCTCCAACCTCTGCTCCCTGTAACAGTCCTTCTGTACAGCAGTCTCCAAATTCTGCACTCTGTAACGGTCCTCCTACACCCCAGTCTCCAACCTCTACTTTCTGTATTAGTCTTTCTGCACCCCTGTATGCAACTTCTGCTCTCTGTAACAGTTCTTCTGCACCTCAGTATCCAAATTCTGCACTCTGCAACAGTCCTCTACACCCCAGTCTCCACCCTCTGCTCTCGGTAACAGTTCTTCTGCACCCCAATCTCCACCCTCTGCTCTCGGTAACAGTTCTTCTGCACCCCAATCTCCAGACTCTGCTCTCTGTAACACTCCTTCTGCACTACAGTCTGTAACCTGTGATCTCTGTAACAATTCGTCTGGATATCAGTCTCAAACCTCTGCTCTCTACAACGTTCCTTCTGTTCCTCAGTCTCCAAACTCTACTATCTATAAAAGTCCTTCTGCACCTCAGTCTCCAAACTTTGCTCTCTGTAAGATCCTTCTGCAACCAATTCTCCAAACTCTGCTCTCTGTAACAGTCCTTCTGCACCCCGATCTCCAAACTGTGCTCTCTGTAATAGGCCTTCTGCACCAAATTCTTATAACTCTGCTCTCTTTAATAGGCCTTCTGCACCAAAGTCTCAAACCTCTGCTCTCTGCTACAATCCTTCTGCAACCCAGGATTCAACATCTGCTCTCTGCAACATTACTTCTGCACCTCAGTCTGATAATGCTGCTCTCTGCAACAATCCTTCATCACCCAAGTCTTAAACATCTGCTCTTGTAACACTTTTTCTGCACCTCTGTCTCCAAAATGCTCTCTGTTAGATCCTTCAGCAAAACAGTCTCGAAACTGTGCTATCTGTAACAGTCCTTCTGCGCCCCAGTATCCAACCTCTGCTCTCTACAACAGTCCTTCTTCACCCCAGTCTCCAACCTCTACTCTCTGTAAGATCCTTCTGCACCACAGTCTCCAACCTTTTCTCTCTGTATCAGTCCTTCTGCACCCAGGTATCCAAACTCTGCTTTCTGCAATATTTCTTCTGCACCCCAGTCTCCAACCTGTGCTCTCTGTAACAGTCCTTCTGCACCCCAGATTCCAACATCTGCTCTCTGCAATGATCCTTCTTCTACCCAGTCTCCAAACTTTGTTCTCTGTAAAAGTCCTTTTGTTTCACAGTCTCCACCCTCTTCTCTTTTTAACGGTCCATCTGCTCCCCAATTGCCAACCTCTGCTTTCTGTAACCGTCCTACTGAACCCCAGTCTCCAAACTCTTCTCTCTGCAACGATCTTTCTGAACCTCAGTCTCCTAACTCTGCTCTCTGTAATAGTCCTTCTGCACCTCAGTCTCCATTTTTTTGCTCTCTGTAATGCTATTTCTGCACCCCAATATTCAATCTCTGCTTTCTGTAACAATCTGTCATCACCTCTGTGTCCAACGTCTCCTCTCTGTAACAGTCATTCT